>NW_003298897.1:632880-635265 GCF_000151645.1 Tuber melanosporum
GTCGAGGGAGTGTCGATTGCTGGGGCGCGATATCTATCAGGCATTAAAGACATGGAAGAGATATGTCCTAAACCACAACCATCCAGTCCAAGTTCCTACCAATCACAAGAATCTGGTGGTATTGATGAACATAAAGGAATTAAATAATTGTCAAATCAGATCGACAGAACAGCTTAGCAAATATAATTTCCAGATTAAATACCACCCAGCACATAACAGCGCAAAGCTAGATACTCTTACAAGACATGCCAGCGACAAAACAAAATCAAAACAAGATGAAAAGATCAAACAGAAAACAGGAACGCTATTTACCAAAAGCTGACAATAAGGTAAGAGAAGTTATGGAATTCACCTAGAATGAGGAATAAGGAATCAAGAAAACAAAGAACGAAGACATAATGATTTAGGCAATGAGGGAAGCATTAGAGAAAGGAAAAAAAGAGATGAAGGGGATTACGCTTGGTCAATGCCAATAGAAAGACTAAAATATGAGGCACGATGGAAAACAATCGATTCTAGAGGAAGAATAGATAAGGACAAGGATCATACAACAACATCTCAACATCTCAACAGCAGGATAGAGAGGCACAACTCAAATCACTCAATTTATTACAAGGTCACTCTATTGACCAGGACTGTACAAAGATGTCGAAAGATATGTCAAAATTGTGACATGCCAAAGGACAAAATCGGCTAAACATACACCTTACGGATTACTGAAATCGAACTAAGTTCCCAAAAAATCATGGGAAATTAGTTCCATGTATTTCAATGCAGACCTACCTGCAGCAGAAGAATCTGATAGCATTCACGTTGTAGTTGATTGCCGGAGCAAAATGAGTCAATTTATTCTAGTCAGAAAGTATATGGATATGAGGTATATTTAACAAACATTCTTCCAAGAGGTTTTCCACCTACATAGCCTTTCCAACTTCATTACAGTTTGAGGAACATTTTTCACATCAGGATTATGGAAAGCAGTAACTATCGAGATGGGGATACAACATCGGCTGAGCACTGCATTTCACCCACAAACAGATAGACAAATGGAACGGGTAAATGCAATAGTGAAACAATATTTGTAGCCCACATCAGTTATCCGCAGAATGGGTGGTATGAAATGGTATCCCTGGCTGAGTTTGCATACAACACTAGAGCATAAGCAATAATAGGCACGATACCATGCTTTGGGAATTATAGGCAACAGGTGCAAGGTCAGGCTATATATGATATATTTAATGGCAAAATATAGGATAAAACAGACATTTGAAAACTGGACGAGATGTTATAATATGCTATGAGGGAAGTACAGCAACAGTAAAAAGTACAATACTGTAAGTAGCGAAGACCAGATCCGAAAATGCAAGCATAGGATTTGGTGCAGCTACTACCATGCAAGAGCCATACGACACCACCATCAATGAAATTAGATTACAAAAGATTTAGACCATTTCAGATATCAGAAGGAGTGGTAACCGAGCTTATAAGCCTAACCTTCCCACCTCAATACAAATACACAATACATTTGACATCTTACTCCAATTATTATACAATAATAACATGCTTCTCAAACACACAATTAATCTTCTCTCTCGGAGGGATCTGCAAGTAGAGCCTGAATACGAACTGGATGACATTGTCAATTCCTACTTCTTATATAGTCACCTACAATACAGAGCCAAGTGTACAGGCTATTTATCTAAACATAATAAAACTTGGTATTATGTAAAAGGCGGTGAAAATACACAGGATGCCATCACAACTATCTACTGGTGATACCCAAGACACCACAGCCTATGTGACGATCACATTCAACCAAGGCAATGGTGAGGGAAATACTCGTTTATTATTGCAAGCACATAATGGCTGGGCTGATAGCATATACCACATTACACCGTCAAGTCATGAATACTAATTGATGGGCACAACCGACAAAGAACTCACAAAAAGGGAAAGGCAACAGCAGCATAATCGCATGTAACTGACGGTATGCTACCATGACAGATACCAAATATCCTTTGGCTACAAAAATGGTAAGAGATAATTCCTGAGAGAATACTGAAAGCATGGTCCACCCTGAGACCATGCCTTAAAGTACTACCAACTGTACTTTATAAACAGGTGCAGGATATAAAGGTCGAAGAAAATCTCTGCAGGATACTACCCAAAGAAGGACAGAAGTAAGAAAGTGTTAGAACAAAAGGATGCAAAAATGGTCCTGGGAGGGAGGGGCCATAAAGGCCTCTCTGCAGATACAGGACTGGGAGACAGGAGCTTACATAGGCCGATCTCAGTACTACTAGAACAACTTGGCCAAGCCAAGGGTATAATCTTGCCAAACAAAAAAGAATTGTGGATTTGAAACAGCTAAATAACAATAAGCAG
>NW_003298897.1:635568-657395 GCF_000151645.1 Tuber melanosporum
CGCGGTCCTAGCATAGATCGGCGTGAAGGAGATAGCTTGCTTGCGGGTATGCCTTGCACATATGAATTATATTTAGCACATGACCTCACTATAAGATAATTGGCTTCATGTATATGACCACTTATCGTCATATGACTTCTTAATTGTATTATGATTGGGTTATGAGTTTTCGTACATGACCTTACTATGAGGTCATAGGTTTTGAGCATATGACCACTTTGGTCATATGACCTGTTTGTTATGATTTGGCTTCATATAGGTGACCACCTTGGGTCATCTGGGTTGGTGCTGGAAGAATACTATATATAAATACTGGTAGAGTCGAAGAGGATAATCTCTACACAGTTTGTCCTATGTACAGTCACTGGGCAGAGGTGCTGGTGATCTGAGACAATATTTAATTATGGTTACGTCATATGGTAGAGCAGTACAGCTCGGGTTGTCAACAAGTGTGGGCGTGCACAAGTTTAAGTTTACAATCAGCATCTACTAGTACCTCTCAACATTCAACGGTCAATTGACCTGCCATAAATTAAACTAGCTAATATTTTATATAACCACTCCTTGCTTCTAAAACTACAGCCACCCAATCAGGCATTGATTTCCACAACTTCTCAAAAAGCCCCTTAGCAATTGTCTTCTAAAATAATGGTTATATACGCGCAAGTCTTCTCCAAATAGCCTTTTTTCCTCCTGGAGTATCTGCAATCCTTGGATACCCCTGGTGAAATCGCTTTTTAAGCTCAACCCATACATGCTCAACAGAATTTAAATCTCGGGAATAAGGGGGGTGGTCCACAACCTCTATACTGTTTCTCTCCAACCAATCCATAATAATATATACCTTGTGAACAGGAGTATTATCTTGCTGAAAAAGAACATCTTCAAGTTGTATAACAAAGGAAATCATTTGATGAATAACAGGAAAAAGATATCTTCCAAGAAGTCTAACATACTTGATCTTATTGATAGTTTGAGTAATAGGAACTAATGGACCTTTTATTTTACCCCAAAAGTGCCCCTAAACTATAAGCGAGATTCACTTATACTTCTCCTTTATGTGTACACAATCAGCCAACCACTTCTCTGCAGGTTCTCTGAATATGCATAGTTGCTTTGGATTCTTAGATTTCTCCACAGTGCAATCATCACTCCAAATCACCATTTTAAAATCCTCAGCAGTTCAGTTCTGATAACCTGTAGTCCATCTCAATCTCTTAGCCATATGATCAGGCTTTAGCCTAGGTCTTGACTTGGCTATCAATTTTTTAAGGTTTGCTTCTCTGAGTACCCAGTCCACAATGTAGGCAAATTTAGAAGGCAATCATATCCAGTTGCTCGCAGTAGTACAAAGTTCTATGAGGTTTAAGAGAAACACCAGGTATATAGTCATCACTGCAGGTGCATCTGGTCATTTTCCTGTTAGACTTGGCTGCCTGTACAATTGTGCAACACTGTTGACTACTTAAAATGGTGGTGTGACCGAGGTGATAGGGATTTTCAACAGGTTGGCATTCACATACTGAGACAAGAAAGCTCTTAACTGTTGTCCATCAGCATCTAATAATTTGAGCCACCAAGGCAATATTCCAGAGGCAGTAGAAAAAGGCGATTATCATGCCCGTCTCGGCAAGGCTCATTTCTCTCGGAGTGGTTTTAGGTGGGGGTACTTTTTTTTACAGCATACTTCATATTTCCAGAAAGCTTATTAACCATTAGTAAAAATGGTAGAGGAAATTAATAAATTCATTAATTAGGTAATGAAGGCTGCGGTGAGTGTAGATTTGTCAATGGTCACAGTCGAGATGGGGTGAATGGTTACGATCAAGTTTACACTTCGTTGAAAGATGGCATTTTAGCAAGGCTGCGTAGTCTTCGGAAACAGGTTTCATGAATACTTGGACCGAGTGACTATACATTTCCAAATTACTATTACACCTAATATACAATATCTTTAAACTCTTTATCATCATCATAACCTTTGCTATGGTTAGGCTAAGAGAAGAAGAGATAGAGAAAGCTTAAGATAGATATTTCAGATAAAAGACACAGCTCTTGTACTATCGGTAATGCAGGTATAGGGCTAGAGCTGTGGGATGGCTAGAAAGAGGTAGAGGAGAAGTAATATTCCTAGTCATTAAAAACTAACCATCTGAAGGGGGATTGTTACACATGGTAGGTAATACTATGCTTTGGCGCCATTATTGATTTCTTGCATCTTGGACTACAGCTTGGGGATTGCTATAAGTCTCGTACAAGTCCTAGAGTCGGCCAGCAGAAACTCTTGTAATGATCCCTCCTTGGATAGTTAGTTCTTGGCGATAGTGATTTTACTTCTCTCCTTCTTCTGTTTCTTTCCTTAGTCATACAATAGCACTAGGGCTCTGCCTATGTTACCAATAGTAGAAGACCTTTGTCTTCTATTGGGAACATGTATCGTAAGCTTTCTCTAACTCTTCTTTCATGTAGAGCTTTTCTTGGCATAACAATAATAGTTGGCAAAATGATAAAGATTGTAAAGGTGTTGGATATTTATTAAAGTAATAAATAGGAAAAGTTCAAAGAATTTAATCTAATTTTATTTAAACCGGTACCGCCAACACTGGTATACGAGGAGCCCCAACCGGCACAGGGATACCGCTAACAGGTATACTACTAATCCTAAGCTAACTAAGTCTATGGCCCCACAACTACCATCCCAGAGTCATGCCCACATGAGAACTAAATCCAAGACCATCAAACAAGGCAGCACTAGCCCTGGTCCAAGTCCATCGCCTCTCTGGTATGATGCCAACCAGCACTAAGGGTAGCCCAAGCTGAGCCAAATACCAACCTGACCAGGTTTCTTGTCCAGCAAACATTAAATCACTACTGCCTAGTCTGAAGACCATCTAGCAAAACCTCTACCACAGTAGAAAACTATCCAAATACAAACTTATACTGTAGGCGACTGAATGGCAAAGAGGAGGCAACCAACATGGCCACCCCTCGCACCCGCATGCCAGGCTGTCGACCCTATGAACCCACTTTGCCCATTGCCTCCAAAGAGCGTACGGCTGAGGAGGACCTGTACCCGCTGCCTCTTGCCCAACTAAAACCATATACAAAATAAATACATAGCGGTAGTAACAGACTAAAAGAGGTCAGTGCGGCCTATCTCCCACATGTGGTACCATGCCTCCTCCTGCCAAACCCGTAGCCAAACCAAAGAAACCAAACAAACCTCACAGAGCCCAGCGCGCAAAACTCAAACAAGTCCATCCAGCTGGTCATAACCCACTATCCGAACAGGTAGCCATTAACAAGCCGGTCCATTAGGCAGCTTTACAGCACTCAGCAGCATCACCCAACAGCCTAAGCTGGACTGGAAACACTTAATTAAACCTAGCCCAACCAGATACAGGCACTCCCGGTGCTTGTAGGTGCCTCTCCCCCCTCGATCACCCCCTCATAAGCCCTACCCACCAGACACCACAGAGCCCATCCAGCACCCCAGCTACTCAGACAGATTAACCATCTGATAGCCACAGGACAGCCCATACCTAGCCCTACCAGGCAGCTACTGGTCTTGGCCACACTGACAAAGCCCCAACCTCCAGTCCCTAGTAGCATAGGGGGACTCACCTGCCACAGCTGGGAGTGACAAAGGAGGCAGCACCAACACACTAAGGCACCAGTACCAGCTGCAGCATCCAACCCAGCTGAATCAAAGTTCAGCAGAGCTGGGAAAAAATTAGCCGAGCTAGCTGAAGTCAGCCCACAGGTCCAGAGACAGGCACAGACCTAACAGCAGACCAGAGGCATCACCAACTGACATGACATGAAGGGGAAGGGCACACAAAGAGGAGCAGACCAATAGAAGGTAGGCCGTACATGCACTGGGTAAAGCCACCAACCATAATCCCCAACCAAGCTACCGAATCACACAGACAACCTGAGTGCCTGGCAGCCAATTATCCCACACCACCCTAAGCAGCAACAATAACCACATCAGAGGGCCAGAAATTTCAGGGTCATAGTCATCCCCACCAAGGTGAGGAGGAAATACCTGACTGAACCACGGTAAATACCGTAAGGATAAAAACTCCAAGCGAAGGGTGATAAACAACATTGTATGTCTCCAACCATAGAAATATAAGGTAACGACAGGTGGCTGGGCAGTTACTGCCCCGCTAAGTGGGAAGTGATGTGACCAGTACCATGAGTTAAAGACACAGGATGGCCATCAAGTGAACCATTGAGCGTTTTGTATCACCAGAACTAAGGACTCCTTTAAAGCCCAACAAGAACATGAGCAGGTTCAAAGACTGACACGGGTGATCGGCGCAAATATAAGGTTTTATCTCCCCCAATCGAACGTAAAAACTGCGAGTAGATGACAGACTGAAAGTCGGTGACATTTTACCGAAAGGGGCTCTTAAGTGACATTGATGAAGTACTTGAAGTACTAGCATCATGAGATAACAAGCAAGCAATGAAACGAGAGGCAAACAAGTAATCTGCTATGTAACGCCAACAGACCTCAACACTAAAGACACCAGGAACCTCTAAGCAAACTGAAATATCTCCCCCTGCATCCAAGATATCAAGGCCCATTTTGGGTGAGAGGGAATACTCAGGGCGAAGCGACGTCAAGGTCGAGGAAAAGTACTTAGAACAAAGTGTGAAGAACCTATCCCCCTCAGCTGTATCAGGCTCCTTATATAGTGTTCTTCCTACCTGTAGTTATGTGACCCAAAGTGGTCACATGTGCGAAACTAAATCATAACAAACTAGTCATGTGACTAAAGTGGTTACATCCGTGAAACCCATGACCTCATAACGTGGTCATGAGGGAAACATGGATTATATGTACAAGGCATACTCGCAAGGCACACTCACAAGGCATACTTGCCAGCCGTAGGTCTTATGACCCATAATTGAATCATGTGCAAAACATAACATGATAAGTCATATAACCGAATTTAGTCATATTCATGAAACAATATACCTATGACTCATAATCATGAGTCATGTGAAAACCTTTTCTGTGCCTAGCAATATTGAAGACATTAGCTCTTCTCCTCCTACACCTCAGTCCCATCAGGGCTTTTGTCTCAGTTTCAGTAGCTCCCATCCTACCGCACTCATAGTACTCCTCAATCTTTACAGCATTTCATCCACCATCTGCCATCTGACTCTTGCTGACTTATGGGTCAGGTTCTCCATCTCAATCGTTTCCCGCTGACAGTCATTCAGCGGTTGTAACTCTGCGAGCGTTTTGTCATTTGCCGACATAGTCGCTTCAGCCCGACCTAGTTGTTCTTGGAGTCCTCTGATTTGCCTGTATAGGCTCTTAACATCCAGTTCGATATTTACAGAGGAACTTTGGGCCCCTCCCTCCCTTGGCCACGTCCTCATCGCCCAAGCCTTCTTGGCATCCTCTCCTTCTCATACTTTCTTGCTTCCGTCCTTCTGTAGGTGGTATCCCATAGAGACTTTTTGCACCCTGTACATTCTGCACCCAATTCTGCAGCATTGTTGCCAATACTTGAGGAGGTGATCGAGACGTGTACCATGCTTCTGACATTCTCTCTGGAACCATCCTGAGTCCTACTTGTCACCAAAGTGTATTTGGCATCAATCGTCGTAGCATACTATCGATAACATGTTGTTATGCTTTGCTTGTTGTTCGCTCTCCTTGAGTACTTTGTCAGCCAGCCCATTGAATGAGTATTCGGTGCTGGTACGTGTGGCTTGGTGTGGTTTATCGTCCCAGCCATTGTGTGGTTGTCATAGCATGGAATGCTTCTGCTCTCCTGTGTCTTACTTGAACGTAATTGTTACCTGAGCTGGGCTTGCCTATGTATCGCTGGTAGAAGGCTGAGAGGCTATCTTGTCCGTCTTCAAACCTGTGTGCAGAGAACTAAGTTTTATCGTGTTCTGGGGAGTAACTAGTCCACTTCACTTCTTATTGTAGGTTTCCATAGAAGAGGCAGGAATTGACTATTTCATCTAGTTAATATTCTGGTTCTCGGTTGAGTTCAGTTGGATCAGGAGGAATAATTGTTTACGAGAGAAACCTATTGTCATTGTATAATTCGAGGAGTGAGGTGTGCAATATGTTGTGTATTTACATTGAGGGGGTAATGTCAGATTTATAAGCTTGTTTGCCCACTCTTTCCTGTATCTTGAATGGCTTGATTTTCTGGTTGTCCAATTTCTTTGATAGTTGTGTCACATAGATATTGCGTGGTATTAGCCATACTATATCTCGCAGTTTTATGTTTGGATCCGGTCTTCGGTGTTTATTGTATTGTTCTGGTTGCAGCTGGTTTGCTTCACTCATTTCGTATTGTAATATCTCATGTAGTGTTCCTATGTCTGTTTTATCTGGTAATATACCGTTAGTTCTATTATATGAAGCCTGATTTTGTAGATGTTGACCGCAATTCGCGAAGAACAGTGTTGTGCCAATTGTGTCTTTTTTACCATTGTTGTATGAGAATTCGGCCATTGATAGCCATTTGTACCAATCATCTGGTTGGTAATTGACATAGGCCTGTAAATAAACTTCCTGTATTGCATTTACCTGTTCTGTTTGTCCATCCGTTGGTAGTTGCAATGATATGCTCAGCCTCTTTCGTATCACTATTTCTCGGGTTACTTTCTTCCACAGTCCTGATGGGAAAAATATTCTTCATGTCCGTAATGATATTTGTGGAGAGGCTGTGAAGTTGGAAGACTTCTTAGAAGAATGTTGGTATAAAATCCCACCTCTCCATATCTTGTCTGACCTGAATCAAATGACTCATTTTGGTCAGAGAGGCCAGCGGGACCAGGATGCTATCACGTTTCTCCGATAATGGTAGGTCGACGATGAAATCAATAGTAATTGTTTCCTAAGGTCGTTTGGGAACTTCTTTTGATTTCAGTAATCTGTATGCTGCATGTTTAGCCATTTTCATCATTTGGCATATGTTGCAATTCTTGATATCTCTTTTGACCTCTTCCCGCTGTCCTGGCCAATAGAATGACCTTGTGATCAATTCTGTAGTTTTCAGCGTTCCTCCGTATCCTGCGGTTCGGATATCCTGGTGTTGTCGTATGATATCTGTTCTTATCTTTTCTTCTTCAGGGATCTATTGCTTTCCAATGTATTACATATTTCCAGCCTCCCATTAGCTTAAACCCAAAGCGATTTTTTTTATCGCGTTCTTTTCTTCCTCCAATGCTTCTCCTATTGTGTGAATTGTTTTGTCGCATTTGTTTGCCTTCTCTATTTCTTTTTCTTCCGTTGATGTGAATTGGATAATCTTCATTCCTTCGAAGTAGGTCTTTGGTAATACTGTTCCTGTTTTTTGTTTGACCCTTTCGTTTTCTTTTATTGGTGGTTTGTTGATTGCAATTATGGTGAGAGTGTCTGGCTTTCTGCTCTCTTTGCCTGATCAGTATTCAATTTTGAAGTTGCAATTGCTGAGGTTTTCAATCCACCTTATCTGTTGGTCATTCAATTCCTTCATGATCAAGAATGGTACCAAATTGTTAAAGTCGGTGAGAACTCAGAACGCATGGTCATTGTTCAGAAGGTATCTCCTCCATTCCTTTAATGCTTGAACAATTGCTAATAGCTCTTTCTTTGCAACATCGTAGTTACATTCTGCGGTCGTCATTGTCATGGATTGGTAAGACACTGGCCTCCCTTTTCCATCTTCTCGTAGTTGCGATAGTATGCCTGAATATACATACTGGTAGTTATTCTTTTCAATTATTGTTCTTCGGGTTGGGTCGAAGTGTACTAGTATTGGTGCTGAGGTCAGCTGTATCTGCATGGCATCGTATGCCTTTTGCTCTGTTTCTCCCCGTTTCCATTTTTGGTCTTTCTTGGTTAGGTTCCAGAGTTGTTTTGTAAGCCTGCTAAACCACTCTATAAACCTGTGATACCAGTTGCAGAATCCCATAAAGCACTGAACCTCTGTTTTTTGTTTTGTTTGGCCCTATGCTATATTGCCACTATTTTGACTAGGTCAACCTTGGCCTAGCACTGATTGATGACAAAGCAGAGGTATTCTATTTCTTCCTTGTGGAATTCATATGTCATCAGTTTTATCTTCATTCCTGATTTGTAACACATTTGTTATATGCAAGCCACCTTTTTGGTAAAGATACAATAGTGGACAGGTATCCTGCTGTACCAGAGAAGACTTGAGTGCTGAAAACTGAAGGAGATTTCAAAGGTGTACTGGTGAACAAGAAGTAACCGTTCAACTAAACATATTAAAATGCGGCTTGCCGAACTCTTCCTTTTCCATCGTGGAATCAGGCGGTCTTTAAATACACAAATCTATTCATATCTAGTATAAAAGAGACTAATCAAAGGCATCAATCTCTACACTTTTGTAAAACCAATTTAAGTATTTAAGCCAGACTTCAAACAAAACAAAACAAAACCCGGTATCAAACGATACTTAAAACAAACCAAGTATCAAAGTGATACTTAATATAAAAAATAAAACAAAACCCAGTATCAAACAATACCTAAAACAAATCAAGTATCAGAGTAATACTTAAAACCAAACATAAAACAAAAGCAATAACCGAGTACCAGTACAGGTTACATTCCCCAAAGCAAAACAACTATTTAACCAAACAAAACCTAATAATCATCAAAAGTGGAGTCGGAAAAACTGATGGCTTCTGTAACTGGTACAGCTACTCGGTTCTTAGTTTTGTTTTATGTTTTATTTTAAGTATCGCTTTGATACTTGGTTTTGTTTTAAGTATTGTTTGATACTTAGCTTTGTTTGATATTTTGTTTTAAGTATCGCTTTGATACTTGGTTTGTTTTAAGTAACGTTTGATACTTAGTTTTGTTTTATGTTTTGTTTGAAGTATCGCTTTGATACATAATTAGTTTTATCAAAGTGTATTGATTGATTCCTTTGATTAGTTTTATTCATGCCAGACATGAACAGATTGGTGAATTTAAAGACTACCTGTTTCTATGATAGAAAAGGCAGACTTGGACAGACAGTATTTCAAACGACTTGGTTGAATTGTTACTTCATTGTTCCTCAGTATACTCTTGAAGCCTTCTTTAATTCGCGCCTCTCGCCTCCTCTCGGGAAGATCAGGCCACCTGCCAATGATCATATCTGTTACCGATAACATGACTAACACCTTGCGAACACATTACATTTTTGTGACCTCAGCAAGTGATTAAGAATCTGTCTCCAGATTTAGGCCTGATCCACGTATTGATATCCACCTCAGAACCCTGGTGGAGAGAAGCGGCAGAATCACGGCATATTCAGCTTAGTCCCAAATCTAATATTGAGTCATTGTCGACCAGGAGTGGCAAGCAAATCCCCTGACAAGACCTTACAAGAAAGAAACCACCTTGGTGCTCTGCTCAGAAGCAGGGAGTCACTGCAAACACAGAAGACATACAACCTCCCAGAGAATTCCCTTCTACTCCAGAAAAGTAGCCTTCCTTTGAACCTCTAATCAATCCTGAATCCAGTAGTGACTCAGACATAACTAGTACAGGAGGAGGGCCCCATGGAGCAGGAAAGTCTCGGGCTAGGCCTGAAGACGAGGAAGTACCCGCAGTATTTGAACCTTATAAGTTTAACCTCCACCTGCCAGCAAAATATACAGGAGAAGGAATAGAACTCAAACCCGACGCCTTTGACCAATGGGCAACAGAGCTGACACACTATCTTCTCCTGCAAGGAAAAGATGAGGAAGACCCTACAACCGGACTATACATTTGATCATTGTGTGAAGGAACGGCAACCGATGCATGCCACCAATACTATAAGGAATACAGCAGAAATGTAAGATCAAGAGGATCCATTGTTCTTGATTATCTAAAAGGCCGATTCTAATCCTCTATCACCAATGACCTCCTATACAACAAATTCAACCAGTATCAGCAAGTTAATGGAATACATATCAAGAGGATCACAGATGTGACTACAGATCTGATGATGTGTAAGGATTGAATGAAGAAAGCAAGCATTTTCAACTATATCCTTAAGCGAATATTCTATGATACTATGCATCCTACCCTCTGGTGCAAGGTAGAACCACTTGAGGAAGATGATGAGGATATTGCAATAATAATTAGAACAGCAGAACGAAAGGACGCCATCCTGCGTGAAACCAAGGCATACAAGAAGCAGACATACTCTACGAGGAATAGTCAACCACGACACAAGCCCACCAGCACCTGTGAAGACCATACCGCAAGGGCTTTCAAGAGGAAAACCAAATCCTCCAAAGAATCGAGAACGCAGAAAGGAGAATGTTGTGAATGTTGAAAATCAGGATACAGGGCAAAAAACTACCCTACAAAGAAAGGGAATGGAAAGGCAATTAAGCAAGAAGCCTGGGCCAACAATATTGAGAGCGATAGTGATGATGCCCAATCCAGCAAATATGAGGAGATCCATATCGGATATATCAATGTGGAGTGTAATAGTGTTCGACCTCCCGTGACATTTAAAGCACACACCGCCCGGTAAGGTACTATTCTGATCAATGGCAAAAAGGCTCAAGACCTATTTGACACTGGAGCGATAGGAAGAGACATGATCCGCAATGCCTTTGTCTCTGTCCCTGGATTCCCAACTGGAGACCTTAACCAACCCATGCCAGTCAATATGGCAGTGAAGGGATCACGATCTACAAGACATAAAACCTGCCGTGCAACTATTCGACTTGGTTCTGCCATCCTATTCCCCCAGGCAATACTAGTCGGAAACTTAGCCAAATATGATGCCTTGATAGGGATGCCATTCCTGAATCACCACAAAGCTGTAAGCAGGTGTGGAGAATCAACTATCGATTTTGCAGATCAAAAGGTCATAGTTTGTCGTAAACCAACAAGCAGAGAGTACCGAGGCGCAGTCTGTGTAGCAACTGCCCAGCACCTATTGGATGAGTACTCTGATGTTTTCCCTGGTCATATTCCGGAAGAACAACCGCCTATGAGAGAGGTGAACCACCACATCCCTCACCCGGACCCCACTGATCTTAAAAGCCAACCTACCTACTCAATCCCTGACACATACAAAAACTCTTTACGTGACTGGATAAATCAACAACAAAGAAGAGGAGTCATCTACTGAGTGGAAGCATCAGGTGCCGCTTCTATGTATGTTTAACCCAAAGCAGATAGTAAAGGAATCCACCCCTTGATTGACCTCAAGCTGCGAAATGACAACACAGTTATGGACAGCTCCGCTATCCCAAATCGTACCCAGATCCTGAATGCAGTTGTAAGCGGCTAGATTCGGAAGTAAGATTGACCTAAGCCGTACCTACTTCCTAACAAAGTTGGATCCGGAATCCAAACGCTACTGCAGTTTCAAAACATACGTTGGAAGTTTCATTAGCTGAGTTATATTACAAGGTGATGTGAATGCACCCGCCACCTTTATATGAATTATGCAAAACCTCCTAAGCGAATACCTCCACTAGTTTGTCTGGGTTTACGTTGATGATATTGACCTCTTCTCAAACATCAAAATAAAACATGCCTACCATAGAGGTTGGGTTTGTACCAAACTAACGGAAGGAAAGTTCTACAATAGCAGAAACAAATCAATCCTCTTTGCCCATAGGAATGATATCCTAGGACATGTCATAGATGACGAAGAAATACATACAGCTCCCAGAATGATATCCTGTTTAACAGAATGGACAACATCCTGAAATCAGACGGAACTCATGCAATTCTTAGGACTAGTCAACTATATCTTCCAGTTCATACCACACTATGCCACTGTGACAGCACCACTCATAGACCTTACTGGCAATGGACAATTTGTCTGGACCCACACCCATGACCAAGCCTTTACCAATATCAAGAAATTAATTAAAAAGCGCCAATGTTATACGACCTATCGACCACAGTAAACCAGACCCAACATGGCTTATTACTGAATCATCGGATATTGCAGTTGGAGCATGGGTTGGACAAGGAGCATCTTATGAAATAGCAAGACTAGTGGCATTATATAACAGGAAGTTTATTAATTCCCAGATGAATTATGGAACGACAGACAAGGAAGCCCTTGCTGTGAGTGATACTCTTACTGCTTTCAACCACATCCTGATGGGCAATAGCTTCTCCATTGTTACCGACCACCAACCTGTTACTAACCTTAAAATGGAAAAAGTTCCTGGAAGGAGCAGAACGCGATAGGTATGAGAAATCAGCAAATAGGATTTAAAAATCGTCGATACCCCTGGAAGAACAAAGTATTTAGCAGATGTTTTCTCCCGCCTTTATGAGAATTAAGAACTCACAGACCCTCCTCTTATTGATAACCACATAAGACAAAGTAAAGACAGCCCTGACGACACCTCCTATGAACAAGAACCCTCAAAGGCTACTGCCAGCTCTGCCGCTTCCTCCAATTCATTTTCTTACACCATGTACAGAGCTGCCAGAACAGAACGAGGAAAGAACATGGATGACAAGTGGAAAGACAATTGCACCCTCCGCAGCACATCTGCTCATAACCTTGAACAAAGGTGACTCCACTGGTCCCACTGTTACCACGATACTTACCCCTTTTACCAGACTGAAATTAAATTCGGCAACAGATACCAGCAACCCTACTATATGTCTACTGATGATTCCAAAACCAGCAGCTACGATACTGCAGAAGAAGCAGAAGAGATGACGAATGAAGATGGATCGACCCAATCTCCCCTTGCCCTTAATTTAGTTCCAAGATGACACCAAGGACTTGAAGAGCTGGAACAAGCAGCAGCCTATATGGATGCAATATCTTACCTACACACACCACAGTCAGCCCCACCATCCTCTCCCCTCATACCCGATTCACGACCACTGTGTGGTGGACCTTTATGAGTAAAGAACAATGAAACCATTGTTTACGTCATGCATCCCGCGATTTCCGAGCATGGCCGACAACTTTGGAAAATCTTTGAAGAAGAGGAAGCCCCTATCGAACCGATAAGAGGATCTCTCATTCAGGATGAAGTGGATGCTAGATCAACTACAGGAGAATTAACCTCCTCCTTTCAAAGCCAAATGATAGTCGGATATCGCCATGCCCCGATCTATTTCACAGCGATTGATAGCTCTACATATGGAGACTTCGTCTCCTAAAGCATATCCAATGGAATGGTCTATACTAGCACCTATTATGGTGAACATTACGTATACATCCCAAGAGACCATATGTTCAGAGGAAGAACAGTTAGTGAATATGTCATTACCGCATTCCACAAAAAAAGACACCATAGTGCCGACCACAACCTCCAATATACTTCAGAATATGTTTACAGGCCTGAAATGCGAAAGGACCTCCCGATTTCCTCAAACAACGTGAACTCTGCCAGGCAAATAAGGAACGAACACAAGAACCTGAAGGGAAAGCACATACCCTCTAACTACTATGTAAAATATTCGAATCCTATGCTATTGATTTCGCAGTGCATTTCAACAAGTCCGCTGGATATGCCACTATCTCGGTAGCTGTAGATCAGCTTTCCAGATACACATGGCTCATACCAATGAAGGTTACCAATACCTCCAAAGACACCTGGAATAATTTCCAATGATACCTATTCACCCTCTATGAATACCCATTATCTATTGTCGGTGATGCTGATCCACGTTTCACCAACAGATTCTGTAAGTAAACCAAGACCTCCTTCAGAATCAATTATATTATGCCTACCTCTAGATATCCTGAGACTAATGGCCAAGCAGAATGAAAAATCTGCAAAGTAATGACCAGAATTAGGAACATGATCAATAAACGACAAACCAGCTAGGAACCAAACCTCATTGAGCTCACTGCATATATCAATGCTGGATATTCAGACATCTTGTGGATGTCTCTATACAAGGCAATCTTCGGCCGCCAATACCCTCTCCTACCTGCAACTCTATTTAAGAACTACTCACTCCCTGCTTCCGATAACCACCTAAACTGCCATCAAGCAATTCGGAATGATGCCTTGCAAGCTGTCAAAGCTGCCCGATTCCGTAGTACCACTACTGCTCAGAAGCGACGATGCACACATGTCACTATTCCAACAGGTAATATGCTCATGGTACATGGAAACATGTTTATTACCAAGTTTGGATGCAGCAAGAAGCTACAATGCCGATGGCAAGGACCTTTCAAAATCTTATCCTTTGACGATAATATGGAAACCTACACTGTGCAGATGGATGGACACATGTACCACCGCAATACTGCAGTTTTCCACGCCTCTGCTGTCAAGCGATTCCACCCAAATGACAACTCCAAGTTCCCTGGAACAACCCACTCTCGACCTGCACATATCATTGTCGATAAGGAAGATCAATGGGAAGTTGAAGAAATCTGAGACTACTGCCTTTAGCATGGGAATGATCAGTTCCTAGTTAAATGGAAAGCATATCCAACAGGTGAAACCAGCTGAGAACCGATAGAAGGACTAGAGCACGCAATGGACATGGTGAATAACTGGTGGAAAGATAACCTGCCAAATGAATCACTCCTCCTAATAATCAATTACATCACCATGTGCTGGACACCTATGATGGCAGAGACTGAGTGATGGCATACGGACCTCGAATCAAGGTATGGGCTTTGGGCAACATACTTTTGAGTCGGAATTCGAAAGTAGTGATGAGGAAAATCAAGCTATAGAGCAGGCTCGCAACAACTTTATCTGATCGCCATCCGCCATCCCAATACCATAATAATGTCAAACTATGTGGAACTTAAGGTGAGGCTGCGACAACAGATTATGGAACTGTTGTTGAACCACAATGTTATCCAACTTGAAGACTACTCTAAAGTTCTGTGGATAGACTACTGTCCTCATTGCGACAATGCTTAGGTTGATGTACAGTATCAATCGGGTATTCGTGACTACTGTGATCTGAATTTCTTTGTGTCTAAATGTTTTCTTAGGATTTCTTCTAGTCTCTGGTGTGACAGTTATGATGAAGAGCTAATAGCGGACATTAAAGCCATTAGTTTCACAGACTCCACTTTTCACAATTATTTGGTTTTATTTGATTCAACAGTTGTTTTGTTTGGGGGAATGTAACCGGTATAGGTAGTCAGTTATTACTTTTGTTTTCTGTTTTGCTTTAAGTATTACTTTGATACTTGGTTTGTTTTAAGTATCGTTTGATACTTAGTTTTGTTTTATGTTTTGTATTAAATATTGCTTTGATACTTGGTTTATTTTAAGTATTATTTAATACTTAGTTTTGTTTTATGTTTTGTTTTAAGTATCGCTTTGCTACTTGGTTTGTTTTAAGTATTGTTTGATACTTAGTTTTGTTTTATGTTTTGTTTTCAGTATCGCTTTAATACTTAATTAGTTTTACCAAAGTGTATCGATTGATACCTTTGATTAGTTTCGTTTGTGGTAGATAAGAACAGATTTGTGTATTTAAAGACCTCCTGGTTCTAGAATAGAAAAGGCAGACTTCGACAGCCAGTATTTCAATATACTTGGTTGAACAGTTACTTCATTGCTCCTCAGGATGCACTCAAAGACTCCTTCAGTGCTCAGCTCTTTCCTCATCTCTGGAAAAGCAGGCCACCTGCCAACTATCGTATCTATTACTGATAACGTGACTAGCACATTGTAAACACGTTACAGATTCAGTTTCTGCTATCAGCTCTTCATCATAAGTGTTACACCAGGGACAAGAGGAAATCCTAAGAAAGCATCGAGACTTAAAGAAATACAAATCCCAATAGTCCTGAATACCAGATCCATGCTGTACATCAATCCAAGGATTATCGCTATCAGGACAGTAGTCTATTCTAAGGATGGAGAAGTAGTCATCAGGTTGGATAACATTGCCATTCAACAACAGTCCAACAAACTGTTGTCACAGCATCACACTGAGCTGCCATCGTTTGACATTATTATAGTATTCGGATACAGGATTGTGATCAGATGTTGTTATCGAGAGCCTGCTCCACAGCCTGATATTCCTCATCGCGGCTTTCGAATTCCGACTCAAACAATAGTGCCCAAAATATATTCCTAGTTTGGAGTTCCACCTGCCATCACTCAGTCACTTGCATTATTGGTGTCTAGCACATTGTGATATAAGTGATCATTTGAGGGAGGGATTGGTTTGGCATATCGTCTTTCCACTATTCTTTCACAACATCCATAGCGTCATCTAGTCCGTTTCGCAGTTCTCAGCTGTTCTTGCTTATTCGGTATTTTTTCCATTTGACCAGGAACTGATTATTCACATACCCAAGGTATTGGTCGCGGATTCCTTCAACTTTCCATTCATCTTTCTTATCAATAATAATAGGTGCAGGTTAAGAGTGAGTTCTTCCAGGAAACTTGGAGTCTTCATTTGGCTGGAATCGCTTGACAGCCGAGGCGTAGAAAACTGAAATATTACGGCGGTACATGTGTCCATCCATCTGGACAGTGTAGTTTTCTGTATACTCGTCAATGGATAAGATCTTGAAAGGTCCTCACCATTGAAATTGTAGAGTCTTGCTGCACCCAACATTGGTAATAAATATGTTTCCATGAACAATCAGCATATCACCTGGTGGAATAGGAACATGTTTGCGTTGTCGCTTTCAAGTGGTAGTGGTACTCCGGAATTGGGCAGCTTTAACAGCTTGGAAGGCATCATTCCTCCTTACCTGATCGCAGCTTTGGGGATCATCTGAGGCAGGGACTAAGATGTTCTTGTATAGAGTTGTAGGTAGGAGGAGGTCTTGGCGGCCGAAGATTACCTTGTATGGAGACATCCCCAAGGTATCTGAATATCGGGCATTACTATATGCACCGAGCTCAATCGTGGCTGGTTACTAGTTTGTCTATCATTCATTGATCATATTTCGAATTCCAGTCTTGACTTCCCCGATCTTTCGTTCTGCTTAGCCATTAGTCTCATGATAACCAGGAGCAGCCATAATGTGGTTAATTTTAAGGCAAGTCAAGTTTTGTTTCCAGAATGTCGCAGTGAAGCGGAGATCAGCATCACTGACAATAGATAATGGGTATCCATGTGTGGTAAATAGGTATTGCTGGAAGTTACTCCAGGTGTCTTTAGAGGAATTGGTAACCTTTATTGGTATGAGCCATGTCTATCCAGAAAGCCGATTCACTACTACTAAGATGGTATCATATCCGGCAGACTTGTTGAATGGTCCTACGAAGTCGATGGCATAGATTTTGAATATTTCGCAAGCTAACTGAAGGGTCTGTACTTTTCCTTCAGTTAGTTGTGTTCGTTCCTTATTCGTCTGGCAGAGTTCACATTGTTTAACGAAATTGCGGAGGTCCTTTCACCTTTCAGGCCAGTAAACATATTCTGAGGCATATTGGAGGTTGCGGTTCGCACTCTGGTGTCCTTTGTTGTGGACTTCGGTATTGACATATTCTCTAATGGTCATTGAATTGAACATATGGCCTTTCAGGATGTGTAGGCAATGTTTGCCATACTGGGTGCTGGTATAGACTATTGTATTTGATATGTTGCACGGGTCAAGGTCTCCATATCTGGAGCTAGCCATAGCTTTGAAGTTGCATGGGCCAAGGCCATATCCTGCTATAATTTGGCTTCAGAAAGATAACCTCCACTCTTCTGTCATTGAGCGAACATCCCGTTCATCCTGAATGCGAGATCCTCTTATTGGTTTGATAGGGCCTTCCTCTTTCTCAATGATTTCATTAAGCTGTCGGCGTGCTCAGGAATTTTGGGATGTAAGACAGAAAGAATGGTTTCATAGTTGTATAGTCGTAAGGGTTCACCAGATAGTGGTCCTGAATCAATTAGGGGGTGCGAGGATGTCAGTGCTGACTGCCGAGTGTATAGGTAAGATATTGCATCCATGTAGTTTGTTGCTCATTCGAGTTATTCAGGACCATGGTATCATTTTAGTGTAGGATCAAGAGTAACAAGAGGCTCGCTCGATCCATCATCAACCTCATTTATCATCCCTTCTGCTCGTTCTGCAGTGTCGAGACTGGTGTTTTTGCAATCATTAGGAGACATATAGTATGGTCGCTGATATCGGTTGCCGAATTTAATTTCAGTCTAGTGAAAGGAGCAGGTGTCTAGGTAACTGTTGGACCAGTGGAGTCTGCTTTGCTCCAGCTCATGAGGAATTGTACTGCGGAGGATGCAATCACCTTTCCATTCATTGTTGATATCCTTTCCTTGTTCTGTTTCAGCAGCACTGCATATGATTTAAGACAAAGCATTAGAGGGAGAGGCAGTACTGGTGGTAGCCTTCAATGGTTCTAGTTCATAGAAGGTATTGTCTGGGCTATCTTCATTTTGTCTTGTATTGTCATAAACAAGAGCAGGGTCTGTGAGTACTTGGTTCTCATATAAGTATGAGAGAGCATCAGCTAATTAGTTGGTTCTTTCACGGGTATAGATGATTTTTGTATTGTATTTCCTGATTCTCCTATCCATTGTGTTCTTCTCCTTCCAGGAACCTTTTCTGTCTTAAGATTATTTAGAGGTTAGTGGTCAGTCACAATGGTGAAGGTATTGTCCATCAGTATTTTGTTAAAAGTGGCGAGAGTATTAATCACAGGAATGGCTTCATTGTCTGTCATTCCATAGTTCATTTGTGAAGTAGTAAATTTCCTGCTGTTTCATGGAACTGGTCTTGCCATTTCATGAGAGGCTCCTTGTCCAACCCATACTCGAATTACAACATCAGATGTGTGAGTAATCAGCCATATCGTGTCTGGTTTGCTGCAGTCGATAGGTCGTATAACCTTGGCATTCTTAATCAATTCTTTGATTTTGGTAAAGGCTTGGTCATGAATGTAGGTCTAGGCCAATTCCACATTGCAGGTATTTTCTGTGACGGGTGCTGTCACAGCAGCGTGGTGTGGTAGGAATTGGTAGATATACTTGATTAGTCCTAAGAATCGTATGAGTGCCTTTGGATTCCCGGATGTTGTCCATTCTGTTAAACAGGATTTCTTTCCCGGGGCTGCATGTATTCCTTCATCATATATCACATATGCTAGAATGTCTGGCTTATCGGCAAACAGGATTGATTTGTTTCTGCTAGCGTTGAACTTAGCTTCCCTTAGTCTGGTACAAACCAAACCAACATTGTAGGCATGTATGGTTTCGGAGTTTGAGAAAATAAGGATATCATTGATGCAAACCCATAGAAAATGGTTGAGGTATTCACTTTGGAGGTTTCCCTTAATTCGTATAAAGGCGGCAGGAGCATTCATATCACATTGTAATATATCTCGTATAATGAAACTTCTGAATGGTCTTTTGAAACTGTTGTATTATTCGCTGTCTTGATCTAACCTTCTCTGGGTGTAGGCATCGCTTAGGTCAATCCTTTTTCGGAATCTAGCCCGTCCAACAGCATTCAAGATTTCGGTTTGGTATGGGATAATGGAGCTCTCCATAGCCGTGTCTTTATTCTGTAGTTTGAGGTCAGCCGGGTGGCGAATTCATTTGCCATCTGCTTTGAGTTGGACAAACATAAGTGTGGCACCTGGTACTTCGGCTTTGTAGATGACTCCTCTTCTTTGTTGTTGGTTTATCCAGTGATGTAGTTGATTTTTGGATGCATTAGGGATGGAGTAGGTAGGTTAGTTCTTAAGATTAGAGCAGTCTCTAAGATGGATGGGGTGGTTCACCTCCCTCATAGGTAGTAGTTCTTCAGGAATCTGATCAGGGAAAACATTAGAGTACTCATCTAATAGGTACTGAGCAGTTGCTTCACAGACTACAGCTCATGACCCTCCTCTTGTTGGCTCGCATGAGACTCTGACTCTCAGATCTGGGAAATTGATGGTTGATTCCCCACATCTGATTATGGCTTTGTGGTGGTTCAGGAATGGCATCTCTATCAAGGTATTGTATTTGGCTAGGTTTCCGACTAGCATTTCCAGAGGGGATAGGATGGCGGAGCCAAGCTGGATAGTTGTGCTACAGGTTTCATGGCTTGTGGATCGTGAACCTTTTACTACCATACTGACTGGTGTGGCTTGGTTAATGTCTCAAGTTAGGAGTCTTTGGATAGAGACAAAGGCATTGCTAATCATGTCTGTTCCATTCGTACCAGTGTCAAATAGCACTCGGGCCTCTTCACCATTGATTAGAATGGTACCTTTCAGGGTGTTATGAACTTTGAACGTAGCAGGAGGTCGGACACTATTGCATTCCACATCGATACTTCTGATATGGATCTCCTCATATTCACTGGATTGGGCATCATAACTATCAGTCTCAATAGTGTTTGCCAATGCCGCTTGCTAAATCTATTTTTGTTTCCATTTCGGCATAGGGCTGTTCCTTGCCATGTGTCATCTTTTGCCGCATTTGAATCCTTCTCCTTTCTGCCCTCTCGAGTCTTGGGAGCATTTGATTTTCTTCTTGAATAGCTATATGGTATATTCTTCAGAGTTGCTGTAGGGCTTGGGCATTGGTTACGTATTACTGTCCGAAGATGTCTGTGTCTTGTATGCCTTTGTTTCATTGAGGATGGCATGCTTTCATTCTGCCCTTACAATTATTATGGCAAGATCATCATCGTCTATCTCGAAGAGTTCTACCTCTCGCCCGAGGGTAGCATGCATACCATCATTGAATCATCACTTAAGGATGAAGTTGGAAATGCTTCCTTTCTTTATACGAACCTTATAAATCCTCAGATCTGTAACTACATCTGTGATTCAGTTAATATGCATTCTATTAACTTGGTAGAGCTGGTTGAACTTGTTGTATAGGAGGTCGTTGGTGATAGAGGATTGGAATCCGCCTTTCAGATAATCGAGAACTGTAGATCCTTTTAATCTTACATTTCCGCCGTATTTCTTATAGCACGGTTGGTATGAGTCGGTTGCCTTTCCTTCGCGGAATGATCTAATGAATAGTACAGTTATGTAACCAGTATCGGTACTTGGTTATTAGTTTTGTTTTATCTTTTGTTTTAAGTATCGCTTTGATACTTGGTTTGTTTTAAGTATCGTTTGATACTTAGTTTTGTGTTCTGTTTTATTTTAAGTATCGCTTTGAGACTTGGTTTACTTTAAGTATTGTTTGATACTTGGTTTGATTTTATGTTTTATTTTATGTATCGCTTTGATACTTTATTAGTTTTACCAAAGTGTATCGATTGATACCTTTGATTAGTTTCATTCATACCAGACATGAACATATTTGTATATTTAAAGACCGCCTGTTTCTATGATAGAAGAGGCAGACTTTGACAGACAGTATTTCAATATACTTGGTAGAACGGTTACTTGATAGTTCCTCATTACATCTTCGAAACCTCCTTTAGTTCTCTACCATTACCTCATCGCTAGAAGAGCAGGCTACCTGCCAACTATCGTACTTATTACCGATAACGCGATTAGCACCTTGCGAACACGTTACAGAGCAAGAAAAGAGAGTAGAAAGCCAGTTGCTCTTACAAGGAGAGCGAGTGACAAACCACAAAGAAAAGAAGATGAAAGAATCAAACAGAAAACACAAACGCTGTTACCAAAAACCTATTTCGAGGCAATAGAAGTTATTGAATTCACATCCAACAAAGAAAAGGAAATCCAGAAGGCAAACAAAATAATCAAAACAATTACCATGAATTTCATCACAGACCTGCCTCCATTGGAAAATTGCGACAGCATTTCGGTTGTGATAGATCTCCTGACTAAAATGAGTCATTTTATTCTAGTCAGAGAAGATACGGATACACGAGATTTTATACAAACATTCTTGCAAAAGGTTTTCCGACCGCACGCCATTCCAAAGAATATCATTACAGATTGAGGAACATTATTACATCTGAATGATGACTCTTGTTCGGGTCAGT
>NW_003298897.1:657545-675786 GCF_000151645.1 Tuber melanosporum
GGGTTTGCTGGTTCTTCCAGCTTCATAGCAGAGTTCCGGGCTTGTTTCTTTCTTGTAAGGTCTTGCCCTAGGATTTTGTTCCCACTCCTAGTCGTCAATGACTGGATATTAGTCTTGAGATGAAGCAGAATATGCCATGATTGTACTACTTCTATCCCCTCGCATTCTGAGGTGGATATCGATAGGTTGATCAGGACTAAATTTGTTGAAAGGTTCTTAACCACTTGCTGAGGTTAGAAAGATATAACGTGTTCTTATGTGCAAGTCACTTATTGGTAAAAATACGACAGTTGGCAGGTGGCCTGCTCTGCCAGTGAGGAGGCAGGAGCGCAAAGCTAAAGGAGATTTCGAAGGTATACTGAGGGACAAGAAGTAACTGTTCAACCACTTATATTGAAATAATACTTGTCGAAGTCTGCCTTTTCCATTAAAGAATCAGGCAGTCTTTAAACTGACATTTCTGTTCATGTTTCATATGAACGAAACAAATCAAAGCAATCAATGGATACACTTTGGTAAAACTGATTTAAGTATCAAAGGAATACCGAAAACAAAACATAAAACAAAACCCACTATCACACGACACTTAAAACAAACCAAGTATCAAAGTGATACTTAAAACAAAACATAAAACAAAACCAAGAATCAAACAATACTTAAAACAAACCAAGTATCAAAGTGATACTTAAAACAAAACATCAAGCAAAACCAATAACTGAGAACCTATATCGGTTACATGATCTCTATATTGCAGTCATGATATTGCTGACATCCTTCTGGCTTGGCTGCATGACTTCCACATAGATTAGTACATCATCCGAGTATATGATGCAACATATATTGAGGTACTAATTGAGTACCTTGTTGATCCATCATTGGAATGAAGCCACTGTATTGCTTAGCCCGAAAGGCATAACCAAGTATTCCAACATTCCGTATCTTGAAGCGACTGTAGTCTTCTATTGGTCTCCTGCTTGAATGTGTATATTGTGGTATGCGTCTTTGATCTGGAGGTTGGTGTAGTATTTTGCTGACCGATGTCTCTCCAATGCCTCTCTAATTGATGGTAGTGGATATCCATCTTTCTTAGTAACTGAATTAAGGGCTCCGTAGTCTACTCCGAGTCTTATTTTTCCATCTTTCCTTTTGATGAATAGTATTGGAGATCCTCCGGATGTAAACCAGTCTCTAATCCATCCGCACTTTATGTTTTCCTCAATGTACTTTCTAAGATCTTCGAGCTCCGCTTCTCCAAGTGGGTATAACCATTTGTAGGGAATCTCAGTTGTTTTTCCTGATTTCTCGTCTGTATCCAGCTGAATTTCCTCGTTGATTCCGGATCTTCAGGGTGGTAGCCACGTAGCTTCCTCTTCTTGGAATAGATTCGTGAATTGATAATATTCTTTTGGAATCAGTTAGCTCCATCCATTTTTGCTTTGGTATTTCTTGTCTTGAATTGCTAGTTCCGCGCTGATGTTGATTTTCGCTAGGACTGCTTATTCGTCTTCAAATGTCTTTTTCTGAATTCCTATTGTATCTCCTCTTTGATATTACCGTCTCAAGGCTTGTGCTGTGATCTACTTGATCTCGATTCCTTTTGTTGTATCTGGCTGGTTTTGGTCAGTGCTTACAAATCCCTTGTCTTCCCTTATTGTTTCTTCCAGATGATCTACTTCGTCTAGATCCTCTTTGTTGATTTTTTAGATAATCAACTGTGCAATTCGATCGCCTTTCCGCACTTCCTAGTACTCTTGAGCAAGGTTGGCCAAGACCACTTTGATTTCACCAGTATAGTCGGCGTCAATCACTCCCGCCATTGTCATGAGTCAATCTATGACTTCAAGACCACTGCGGGATGCTAAGCGTCCATAGTTGCCTTCTGGTAGTCTAATGGCTATTCCTGTTACTATCATTGCCTGCCTATTGGAAGACATCTTGGTTTCTTTGATGGCATACAGGTCATATCCTGCTGCCCCTTTGGAGCTCTTGGTAGGCACTTTCGCCCCTTGGTCTAGCTTTCGTATCTGGACTCTCTTATCTTGTCGCATCTTGGCCAACCTTGCATGGAAAGTGTCTTCTTCTGCTTCTCATATCGGTATCGAGCAGACCACCAGTGCACTGTTGAGATATTGTGTCGTACACTGCTCACTGGTTAATGTCATCTTATTCTCGTTTCAATCAATCGTTAGATTATGTTTTCGTAACTATGTCATCACTAGAACTATCTCATGATTGTTGAAATCGGCTACCTGAAAGGTTGCCATTTCACTATTGCTGTCAATGTCCCTAGGTACTCTCACCATATGGGTTATCGAACCCATTGCACTTGGCTTTCTATCTACTAGGTAGACATTTCTCGCTTTCTTCACTTTTTTAGTATGGAGTTCATATTTGTTGCAAATTTCTTTATCGATACAATCTTCAGTTGCTCCCAAGGCGAGCATGGTATATATCATTATTTCTTACTGCTTTTCATTGTGTATCCTCATTTTGATCATCACATGATCTCTGTCTTCATCTTTCCTTTCTGTGTGAAGTGCTGTGAGGTTCTTCGCTAACTTGATGAGTTTTCAAGGTCCACATATTGGGTCTTCCAGACAACTGTTTATTGTGGACCCTTGTCGTTTTCCGCCCATCAATATTCTTTGCTTATTTCGCAAATGTTGCTCCTTGTTTGAGCTTGGAAGCGATTGTTTCCCGTAGCTCTGGTCCCTTGGTAATCACTGTTGGGTTGGCTTCTGCATTCTCATATCCAATGTCCTACGTTTCCACACCTTAACCCGGAATTCCCGATCATTCTTCTAGTCTATTATTTTTTTGTCAGGTTCAGAGCAGGTCCTGTTCTTGATTTGTCCAACTCCATTGGTTCGCCTGGTGATAATGGTTGTCTTTCACCTTGAGGTACTTGTGGTTAGAATGTTCCATCCAAGTTGCTGGATAATTGGATCAAACTATGCACTATTGATTTCTCCAAATTCTTGTGAACCATGTTTAGTTTGCTTTGCTCATTGATCGACCATCTTGCAAATTCTTCTGCTGTTGTGTAGAGCGAGTTGGAGATTCCCCTTGACTCTCGGAGTTTCACCTTCTGGTTTCGTAGGAGGATGATGTAGTGGGTAGCATCATCAAACTCTGCCTCCTATTGCAATAGTCGGCATTCATTCCAATATGCTGAAACGCTCTGTTTTCCTTATTGGAGTTTCTCCTACATTCATAATGCTATTTCCATAGCATTAGGATCTCTAAACAGTTTAAAGCGTATTTCCTTGAATTCCTAGTATGTGACCCATTGCCTCTGCTTCCTTCTATCTTGGAAGGCCATGATCCATTGTCTCGTGGGTCCTCTGAGTAGAGATTCCACATAGGGAATCTTGATCTCAGCGTGGTGTTCTCTATAACTGGTGACGGCAAAATATCCTTCGCATTGTGCCAGGAATATTGGTAGCCTATCTTCGGCTCCTTCATACATGTCGCGGTCTTTTGGTTTTAGTTATGGTATATTTCCTTGTCCTGTCTTTCATGTTGCTACTAGAAATGCCTGAAACTGATTGTCACTCATTCTAAGTATGCTAGTGCCTGTTGCCACAGCGGCCCGGGCTACTGGCACCGGTACTGCTGATCTCTCTGTTCTCTCAGCTCATAGGGTTCCTATAGGAGAGCCATCGACTGGTGATCTCTTCTCGGGGGTTTCTGAGCTTGGTACCCTTTTGGGCTCTGCTGAAGCATGATCTAGGCTGTTGCTAAATCCTTCTAAGTTAAGGTTTCGATCCTCGATGTTGATGTCCCCTTCCCTATCTGTGTTGAAGGATGCCGTCTTGTATTGTTTGACCTTATACTAGGTGACTCTTTGTAATGTAACGATCCCTCTTTTGATAATTTATTCTTGGCGACAGAGAATGATACTTCTCTCCTTCTTCTAATTCTTTCCTCAGTCGTATGATAGCACTAGGTCTCTGCCTACATTACTGATATTACAATACCTTTGTCTTCTTTCGAGTAAGCCTATCATAAGTTTTCTCAAACTCTTCTTTTGTCCCGAGCTTTTTTTAGTGTAACAATAAAGGTTGCGATAATGATAAAGATCATAAAGGTGTTTGATATTCATTAATCTAATCAATAGGAAAAGTACTTTGAACACAAATTGAAGATTCTATTCTCCTCAGCCTCATCGGACTCCGTATACACTGTTCTTCCTGCCCATAGTCATGTGACCCAAAGTGGTCATATGTGTGAAATCCATGGTCTCATAACAAGGTCATGTGCAAAATATATATCATATGCGCAAGGCATACACGCAAGGCACACTCGTAAGGCATACCTACAAGACACACTTTGAAGGCATACTCGCCAGGCTTATATCTCATGACCCATAATCGAATAATGTGCGAGATATTATATAATAGGTGAAATGACCCAATTGAGTCATATACATCAAACAATAACATACATATGACTCATAATCATGAGTCATGTGAAAGCATTTTCCATGCCAAGTCATGTTTGTGACAGCTTTCCTGTAATACCACATATGTAGAGGCCTGTAGTCAATAGAAGGCTCTTCACTGTATATTAGTAGAATAGTGGGGCACATTGGGGAAGGCTGATGAAATTGACAATCAGTTCCAGATGAAGCAAGATCCTATCTCTGCTCTTGTTTTCTCTATTTTCTTGTTACTAATTACCTTACATATTGCTATCACGATAGTTAGGCAGAGTTTGCAACATGAATTGAAGGGCTTATTTCCCAAAGAATGAAATTATTTTCTTAGCTCTTCAGACATTAAGGACACCAGAGCAGGCTGAGTGATATGAAAAGCCCTTTCAAAATAGTAGTCATCATAGTTGAGCCTATTTCCAGAGCTTAACTTGGAGTAAGGCAATTGTACTTACTAAGAAATAGAACCGCTTTCTATAATATCTGTAAAACATTCTATATTCATGTATTCCGTCTAGTATCACACTTCTCCCCCACCTTGAAGTGTATATGGCTGGTCTAAAGCCATGACAATAAGATCATATTGCGTGATTCATAAAGGAGCTGATTACTGGGAGACATCACTTATCACCAGATGATGAAAAGTAAGGTTTACATCCATTACAATACATTAAATTTCTATTAACTGGTTTTACAACTATTTTAATTTCCTCATAGTCGGCTAATGCAAGTGTACTACTAAAGCAAGTATAATATCATACAAACTGTATGGAAGTTTTTTTTTTCACTTGGTTTTTTAATGTATTACAAATTACCTATTTCCTGCATCTCAAACTTTTAATCTCCAATTACATCTTAACAAAAACTGTGTTTCTAGTGCTACAATCCTGTAAGATATTAAATCAATCAGATCCTGACTCACTAGCTAAATTGTCCTTAAAGTCCCTAATACAACTGCTGAACTTTGATACTTTCACATCAAATACTTGTACTGCTTTATTGGCAGTCTCTAGTAGCCAGTTCTCAAGACATTTTAAAGTACTCTGTAGTTGTTGTTTCATTTCTGTTGGTTTTGCTAAATCCATATCATAACAACTTGTTCGACTTGTATTGAGTTGACTGAGTATTGTGTTTTACTATATTGGTAGCAGTAAAATTGATTATAAGTAATTGATGTTGATAATCTATATTATGTCTATCTATTTAAGTAAACTAAAAAAAACCTAAGGACCAGTTGGGCATGTAGTTATAAAAAAGAATGTTGTCTTTTCTGAAAATAGTTTCAAAATTATTTTTAAAAAATGGCATTTTTCAGAAAAAACATTATTTGGCAATAGTTTCAGCTGTTTTTTCTGGCTGATATATGTAAGCAAAATCTATCTTAAATAATGGGTATAAATTATTTGAACCTAAAGCCAGGCACCCCTACTTGTCAAAATGACTGCTTTTAAATAATGTTCCCACTATACTCACACTTGAGGCTTGGCATAATTCTCTTGCACTGTGGGTAATGAACCTCTATCAAGTTTGACATGCTGAGATTTAACAGGGTCGGATTTTATTGAATTATTGGTACAATGTACTGTACATCAGTGTTGATATTCATTTGCAAATTGCTTTTTAATTAATGAGAATATTTTAAAAAACATTATTGAGACATTCACTTGAATCATTATCACTCTCATAAAATTTTATTTTTATATTTCTGTTATACCCTAATCCCCTGCTTCTTTTACAAAAAAAATTCCATAAAAAAGAATACCACTCCATTAAAAAAACGCTATATTTTATTCATGTGCTGAACAGGTCTCCATTTATTTTAAAAAAAAAGATTGGAAAAATGGCATAAAAGTGAGAAAAATGCCATTTTTCTTGCGTGCCGAACAGGGCCTAATCCTTTTCTATCTTGCGTTGCACTTGCTTTGGCCAACTACGAGGGAAGCGAAATAGGAGGGAAACCGGCGATTACTGCGTCACGTCATTCACCATGCCTCCCATTCCCGCAAGCTCGAATGCCCCGGAGATAACATCTAACCCCATGCCGCTTGACGCCACACGGACACTAGTTGCCCTGGCCTAAAGCATCTGGGGGCCGGGAGAGCCAAAAACCCCGCTACTGGCACCTACAATTGAGAGAGATCAAGAATACGAAAAAGCAAATACTCATACAACCGAGGCGTGAGGCGGGGAGGTTGTTAAGCAAGAAACCAGGCACTATTCGAGCTCAGTCGTGCAAGAAGAGAGAACCTATGTTGCGGGCCCGGTGGTTGGGCCCCCCGGCGCGGATCACCTCTGCTCGGATTATCTTGGAACAATCATAGAAGCGCTCCAGATGCGGATAGATGCACCGGACACGATAATTGCCTTCCTCCAGGGGCTGCAAGAAGTATTTGTTGAAGATTACTAGAGGCAGGTAACAGCTTCCTTGATCTCCAACTCGCTCCAAAACCCTGGATTTATCACCTCGTTCGAAACCGATAAGTGGGGAACGGGCACCTGGGGATATATTCCGATCAATGGAGACCCAAATTTACGTACTCGGGAAGCGAATAGTATTACTGTTACCATGCTATATGAGGCCGAGGTGGATGCTACGGTTTCAGATTGTAGTGGTAACACGCCAGACCCCCCGCCCCCATGTAGTACGACCTATTATCAACCGACGCTTTGCTCCGTCAGTGTTGTAGTAGGCGACGCGGCAAAGAGCCCAGGTGTTGGAATGGCAGAGCCCGTGGAGTGGAGAATCCATCATGTAAAATTGGTGCGATGCACCTGGGGTTTGATTTAGACCTCAAATCCATAGTAAACGACGTGCTGGATGGAAGTGAAGTGTGGCATCGCAGGACCCATGGGACATTTGTGTGGTAGCAAGGCAACACTAGATACAAAGGACAAAGGGGATGTAACCTACAGGCGGGATACATATGGATGCCATGCCCGTGCATCAGATGCGTGATAACCTTTTGCCGATGGAGATTCTTGAAAACCCTGACAGCTTTGCTACACTTGTCCAAACAAATATCTGCGACATCTTACTTGTGTAGTATGATTTCTTACCCCTTTGCTCTTCCTCTTTAAATTTACTATTATATTCTTATATGCCCAAATTCCAAACCTGTTGTACTCTTACTAGCTTTCCTCTTAACCTTATCTGTTCACTACTCCCGACACTCTTCTCTTACATTCTGACCAAATAATTATATTTCGTCTATTTATGTTCAACACAATATCAGTGTTCTGTAAAACCGCAGTTGCAATTTCACAACTTTCCCTTTACCATATTTCCTTTGCTTCCATTGGTATCTTCCCAAATACTCCCACCGGATTTCATATCGCGGTCACATTCAAAAATTTACCTCTCATTTTCCTTTTGATCTCTTTGCCATATTAAATATTACAGGCTGGACCGTTTGTTACACTTAAGCTAGTTTGAGAATCTTGATTTCGGTGTTCGAGATTACTATTGCTTTAACTGCCTCTGACATTCTTCCTAGACATTTGCCCTGCCAATCGCATGGTGGACCGATGACACGGAGGGAAGAAAACAGATGTGTAGGGAGAGGATAAAATCTGGCCTATTGGTAGACCTTGATTCCTGATTGGCCTTGGACTTCGACGTCTCTTTTCGGTGCTATTTTCAAATCGAGATCATCCTGGACAACTACTTCATTGAGCGCACCCTCCTTTCCTACATAATCTAAGAACTCTGCCTGTTTACTAGCTAGGTGCAACAATTTTTGTAATACCCCCAGCTTGCCCTAGGCCTAAAGCACTCGTTCAAACCAGGATCACCTTTAAGTTTGTTTCTTTCTATCCGACGACGATTGATTTATATTGTATTCATGTTTATTACAATTCTCCCCCATTCGTTGCTCACATCTTCAGTTTGATATGCCATGTCACCCTCTTCCACCTGTTCCCTTCCCCGCTTCTGTTTGTACTGGTCGTAAGACTGGTGATGGCAGCAACCCCTTTTAACGTAAGTAACAAGACAATATTTCTCCAATCGCTTAAACCTAATACAATTCCACTGTTAGAACATAAGCGGCCTCATAAAGGTAGGCTGTTCTTGGGGGAGAGAAACCTCCATTTTACACTACATGGTAGTTCGCGGGCGGTATGCTAAAACGATATATGCCTAATAGTCTTTCAACTACGCCCAGTGGCACGAGAGAAGCCAATTCGTCCTTCAGTTGGGAGGCCTCGTCGACATTGCCGGGTGCCCCAGAAAAGCTCTGATAGAACAGTCATGCCTGACACCTGCATTTTCTTCCCGCAGTTCAAGCTGGTTTCTCTACTTTGGACGTTCCCTCAGATCCTGGTGCGTTTCCTATTGCGGTTCCGCTTTCCCTATCATGGCTCTATATGAATTGATCTCAAGTTCGGTCATCATGTATTCAGAAACCCAGTATTATTTAGTCTTTTGTTGAAATGTCATATCTTTCAAACTGTCCTAGATCTCTAACATTCGCGATGAAACAGAGAACTGTGGTTTTCCAAACAACGACTTCCCAAACAAGTAGTAGAAGATCTGCTAGGTTGGTACCCAACGACCGATGTTGGAGTAACTATTCTTCCTTATGTTCCGATCTTGCCGGCCCAATTCCTAAAGGCTCGGGGTGTTCAACTGAGCGCTTTACAACAAATGTCCGTAAGTGATGAACTATTAGAGGTGCACTACCATGCCAAGTAACGTAATGCCAAACCAACTACCTGTGATATAAGGTAGCTGTGTGGAAATCCGATGGCGCGTTGTAGGGGTTCCTGGCTTCATTTCCACATCTGAGGCACCAGTGACCATCAGGCAGCCATATCTCCGCTTCCAACTACGATTGAGCCGTGTGGACATACAGTAGTCGGTTTAATTGCTAACAAAGCACAAGGAAATAAAGCGCCGCCTGTACAATATGGACGAGTTAATCATACTTATGTTCACAAGCGGCACTAATTCCCCTCCGCTAATATGCCACCATTGGCACACCACGGTTTCCGAGGCAACTATGGTGTAAATTTCCGTCATGCGACAATATGCGATGAGTAGATTTTGGTCCTCTAGAACAGGCCGCCATGATTGATTGGAGGCCCCACCGTTTTCCGCAGGTGTCTGCCACTATTGTAGTACTCACTGCCCGCCAGCCGAGCGCCGTTGCTAAATTGTTTTCGGGGTAGAGAAACATTTACTACTGGAGTGATAGCTAAAGTAGCAGATATTATAGACGTACCGGTAGTCCGTTGGGTTGACAATAAGCTGCATTACATGGTGTTTTAGCTTGTCCCACGAGTCTTTGGATATATTGCCGGGTTCTTTGCGCTATGAATAACACCGGGAAATAAATGCAGGATAATTGTCTTGAATGAGGAGGAAAGAAATTGACCGACACAGAAGGTGAAAACCAGGTGAAAACAAACAAATCTTGATTGGAAGGAAGCGTTTGGTGCGTCATTATTGTCGTGGGATGCTTGCATCTTGACCAATAAGAAGCAATATTCCCGGCCCATAATATTATACTGAAATTTCGGCTTGCGTAGTCGTGTACAGAATAGGAGATTTCCTAAGGTAAAAGCCACCCCACTGCCCAACTAAGTATCTCCCGACCCGACTCAAGCATAATTGGCACCCTATTGTGTGTATGAAAGTTCGATATTTGAAAAACGCTGGCACCGCTCTTGGCAGGGCAGGGAACGTATAAATACCAGCGGTCGTGGCCTGCCCGAGAAGCCTCTCTTCCTCTCATTTTCCCCGACTTCTTCTGAATCAACCCACACTTCGCTCAGAGTCGACGCTGTATGCTTATTGCCCATCCACAATACAGTCTTTGCACTTAGTAATCTCCTCCGTCTATCGAGATTTTTTTTTACTGGCCAATAATTTCTCACCAGGCCTTTCCCCTCTACCAATTCACGAGATCTTTTTTTCATCCAATCAACCCACCCCCTTTCTTTCTAAGATTCCCTCCGCCTTCTCACACTATCAGTTCTCACCACACCCCCATTCTCCCCATTTCAACCACCAGAAATACCCGTTAATCAGACGGTGATCTTACCTCAAGTTGATCGCAAACGAGGCATTCTATCTCGCTGTTATACGCCCAGCTGCACATATTCCGGGCTTAGCGTCTCAGGTCCCGCACCATGTCAGCGATGTCGTTAGAGAATTCTTTGCTTGAAACCTTTGACTACCTACTGGAGCACGGAGGTTTGTATCCCTCGATAAAAAATTTCCTCTCCCCCTTTTTGATGAGGAACCGGGATGTGTTGCACCATGCAACGCGGGAATTAATTTGGCCTCCACATTTGGAGAATATTCTCCGGAAAGGGGGGTTGGCCCAGGAGGCTCAGAGTCACTTGAACCTTCTAAAATCGAGCCGGCGGAGAAGAATGTGGTCGGAAAGGTGGAAAGGAAAAAGAGGAAGTCGTGGGGTCAGGAGCTGCCGATTCCGACTACAAACCTTCCACCTCGGTAAGTCACTAGATCACCCCAAGTCTCTTTCAGTGGGCACCGGAACGTTACCTTTCTGACACGGCGTCTAGCAAACGAGCGAAAACCGACGAGGAGAAGGAGCAGCGAAGGATAGAGCGAATATTCAGAAACCGTGCTGCTGCCCGATCCTCCCGTGAACGTAAGGAGAAGAAGGTTGAGGCCTTGGCGGAGGAGAGGAGGGTGCTGCAGGAGAACAATGCTTCCATGAAGGTTCGGCTTTCAGCGCTTGAGGAATCAAACAGGTCGTTGCGTCAGCAGTTACAGGCCATGGAGCATATTATAAAAGGTTACGAGGAGCAAATGCAGGGGGTGGCTTGTGATGTCATTACCAACTCCATCGTGCGACCAGCCGACCCACAATGCCCCACGTCATTTTGGGGGGCACCCGAACAGGGTGTCAGGGAGGAGAAAAATCCATCCCGGTTCCTCGATGCCATGGAGGAACCCCATGCCTCTGCCATCGATCCAAGTGTGCTCTGCAGGCCACCCTGGGGGGTGGCTATGATGGACAGTGGTTATATCCTATCATAGACACCTGTCCACGGCCGCCAGTTCCGTGTGGCTGCCAATCGGTCGAAAGAACAGCGTGGAAATATCCTCTGTTCGGCTAATTTCACCCGCCCACCACGCCCCTAAGTGAGAGGACCTCCGACACCATCAAGCCGGCTATGGGAGATTTAATTTGTGGGCACAAGTAGAAGGCTGTATTGACAGCGTGCCGCAGTGGTTTCTGCGGTAGTTGGCGGTACTATTCAATATTCATTAGCTGGACGTGTTACATGTAGTCTGTTATTCGTTGAATTGAACCGGCTGGCGGTGAATCCAGGTGAAGATTTCAGGCTCAAGGATAAGGCTCTGTGTTCTACCCTGCTTAATGATTACGCATTGGTTAATGTAATTATTTTTGTTTCTTGGACTTTTTTTGAATTTTCTTATCTTGTGGCAGGTTATTCGCTACTCACGTGGTGGCAGAGGACATTGTAGAAAATAATTAGTCTTGGTGCACACAACGATGGGGTTAGAGGGAAAACATAGAAAATATTCCGCCGGTGTTTTATTTGTCACTGTTAATTAATACATTGTCAGCAGGGGGGAGCACTGGTCGCTGCCGATCTTTCGCGCCTATCTCGCCCGTTTGCTCTCCATTTATTTCCAATTTCGGTGCCTGGACAGGAGAAGGAACGGGGGACGCCAATCCTTGAATGATAAACACCTTGTCAAAACCTGATGACAACCCCACAAAGGCCCCAGCCGCTACTTACCCACAACCTTATCACAATAACAGCCACCAGGAAATAACGACCCACATCATAAACAAACAACTTTTCATCGTTCGCAGTGACGGTTTGAATCTCATCAATGCATTACGGCCGAAGCATGGCATTGTTTCGGCATAGGATCCGCCAAACCATGGATTTCCCCCCGGAATCCGGGACTACGTGGCTATCCTTTTCGCTTCTGAGAAAATTGATCGCTTGATTGATTCCTTTTGGAGTTCTTGGAAGGGAATGGTTGCTTCCAAATTACTTGTTATTGTGGATCTTGTTGTACCGGCTGGGGGGCTGTGAGATAGGGGTTGGTGGGCGACAAAAACGGAAATAATGGCGACGCGCCCCACCGCGATAGAGCAGAGCACGGGAGTTCCCTCCCGCGAATTATAATATCGTGAGCAACTTGCGATCGAAGGATCTATCAAGCTCGTTGTTGCCATTGATCGCGGGATTGAGTGCTGATTGTGAGTGGTCACGTGAACCAGTACGCGTGTAAAGTCACCTGTCGCACAGAATTGAATGTAATTTAATCTCCAAATTTCAGATAAGAGTCAACAGAAAGATTACCACTGGGTCTGTTCGCATACCATACAGCATTCGGCCCAAGCAGTGGGGCGATACCAGAAGTCAGCTCACCATCCTATTCACCCCAAATGTGCCACCGGTGCACGCATAGCAACAACCGAGCCGGGACGGAATAGGGCAGTGCCAGTGGAAATCGTAGTGTTGACATTGTGGACAGGTGAAGTGAAACCTTGACGAAATGCCTACAAATAACCAACAAGTAAGACAGTGACGACCGAGCTGTGACAGACGGTCACTCAGGTCGAGTGTATTGTGGGTAGTGTATTCCCCGATTGAGGTTGTATTGCTCTCTCTACCGAAGCTCTACTGGTGGGATTTCGTGCCCTATTTATGCTACAGTAGAGGTAAGAAAAAGAAAAGGTTAATGACAAGGCGCTTCCGTAATGCAACACAAAATGAGAGAAAAAGCGAGCGAAATAACTAAACTAGTGGTATGATGGAGTTCCAGAGGAAAGCCTGTTGTAGTCAACCACGCAATGAGATCATCTATTGATGAACTCATACCCGTAACTATGACAGCAATTCTGTGGTAAACACATACGTAGCTGAGACTTATTCGAGAGCAATAATATAAGCGAGGCACGGTCACTGAGGACGTCGGTGTAAGAGTAATCACGCACAATCACGACCCCACGATCATATACTGTGTGAACCTAAATAATTCAACCATGTGCTATGTCGTTGGACTTTGTTCTCACTGTAAGGTCGAGAAACCTTGGCCGGTTTTTTTTTTTTTTTTTATGTCTTGCCAGTGGGACAGGGGCAGTATTTCCGGTGTTATTTCGCCATTATATAGATAATACAATTATGTACTTCACACCAGACAGATCTATTATTCAAGATGTTACGGAAGTATGTGTAATTGAGATGGGGCGTGCTCTGTCACTATCTCCATGTGCGACTCATGTATGGAAGATCATAGTATTCCCAAGAGGTATAGCCCCTCGTCAAACGAGCCCGTAAGCCATCGTTTGCCTTAGTAAATGATCTGGAGAAGATGGCAGATCTAGAAGTCGATCGAGCAACGAAGAAGACCGCCGAACCACAACCAAGATCGCCCTGCGCCAACGATTCTAATAGATCGATTAAATTCAGCAATTGTTATCAGGTCAGTTAAATTGAAAGTCTTCTACAAATAAAAGACCCGCCCCCATTACACCCTGCACATGAAAAATGACGGATATTGAAAATCCATGATTGTCCCCTTTTTGCGACATCTTAGAAACCTTTGCTCTGTCAAATTAGATTAGTGAATGGCAATATACAACAGTGAAAGTCTGCCTTGCTCATGCATGTGAACCCCTATATCTTGAAAACAATCCACGCTGAGGTTCAGCGTTCTCAATGGTCCGGGAGGGGAATAACTGGTCCGTTCTGGTCCTAGAAACCTCAGCACAGCACTCATTCGGTAGGACAGCTAGCCCTGCGAGGTATGACAAATTATCTCGGGGAATTACTGGGACTTCTGGGGACTTTAGCATATAAGCCAGAACTGCAATATAGATCCCATTACCTCTAGCTCCCTACACCCATACGCTGGAATCCCAGAAATTTATCAAATACCGTGAGACATTTATCATCAATAGTTGTAGAAAATTCTCCTTTCACGTCCTAACAAGCCAAGAACATATTCGAAAGATGTCAATGTACCTGTCCCTTTATACGTATTCCCGCCCGTTGACTATCATATGACAACTAAATTGACAACGCTAACAAGCACTTGCGCCAGTGGTACCTATCACGACCACGTATGGGTTCCGGCCCCACATCCCGTCTTCCAACCACTCCCTCGGTGACCCCTTGGCTAGCATCGTTCTTGTGGACCCTCGAACAGGGAAACCTAATGGTAAGTCTCGCAGGCTTTGGCCAACGCGGTAAATGCTTCATCCATGGAAACAGAATCGCTGCATTGCTGACTTGACTTAAAGATTTTGATGAAGGTCTAACAGCAGAGATGATGGTTTTCAAGGCATGTTTTCGTATTTGGGTGCCACAATAATGGTGTGTATATTAGAAATATTTATCCAGATTGTGCAAATAAAAGATTTATCCTCTGTCTCCCCTACCACCTGTGATCGAAATTTATTTCCTCTTTGGGATGACATCAACACCACAGACTGTTCTCACCAATTTTCATATCTGGTACTCCCTCTTGGAAGGTACTAGGCTATCATTGTCGATCCTCCCATTACATGGGAGGGCACTTGACTGGGTTTTTCTGTTGAGTTAGGCAGTCTGGAGACATACTTCTGGCCTGTTCTACCTTCTCTGAATTTTGGTTCTCATTTCTGCACTGTTTTCTCTCCAGCCTGACTTAGGATCTGTATGGAGAGAATTATATGTTTTCCTTACAATCAATATCTGAGAATAAAGTTTGTAGAATATAATCAAAACAGGTTATTTGGGTATTCATAAGTGAAAATAATTACCTCCTTTGAACTCCACACAGGTAGTAATATCACATCATTTAAGTGATACAATTTGCCCTAAAGCCAGGTATGCCATCCGAGATATCTGAATATTTCTGAGTTAATTGGGTACCCCAAGAGGCTACTGAGTTAAGACATATGGATTTTTCCAATACCTGTTTTACTATGTTGGTCTACCATGATAGGCTACTATCTACAACTTATATATCTATTGCTGTTGGAAATACTTGGATTCGATAAGTCGGAACCACTCTAGGTATAATAACATACATGGAATCAGCATCTCTGGTCTCTAATAAATACCTCTGGTCTCCTTATGGGATCCTCAGATTGGTATACATACTGATCTCAAATTTCTCATGTGACCATATGGCCACAGAGGCTACAAGGCAGGAATAAGACCATACACATCACCATAGTCCATTCATGTGAATCATGCTTTCAGCATATATTAGACATTCCCCTTGGCTAGGCCTGTGCAGTGGAACCGAGTAGGACTATTAACGACTCCGAAGATTACTAGTCTTCATTATTGTAAGAGGTTTGGTACGAGGCATAGGTAGCCTTATACTTTTACCCAAAGAGACGGTATCAAATGTTAAGGGATTATTTCTAGAGGCCAATACATTTGCACCCACACTATGATAACTAACTGAGTCTAGAAATCAGTGAAATACTACGATGCAAGTCAATGAACTTTACAGGATGTATAATCTATAACAGGGAATGTCTTGTAGTTGCCGGAATAATTTCCCACTCTAGAACAAACAAGTGAAACTCTATTACCCAGAGTAAACATGGGCTGTAAACTAAGAAATTATATGCAAATCCCATACAATATCTTCTGGTAAAGTAGTGGGAAGACATATGGAGGATATCCATCTGTTGGATCAGGAGATATGAAGGTTAAATATCAGGCCAAGTAGGAAGGTTGAAATTGTAACTACCACTACAAATACAACCTGCAGATGAAACTAATCATTGTATTAATAAAGTAGACAATTGTGATCAACTAGGTTTGATGAGAGATATAAGCCAACAGTCTAGTGACTGGGAAGATGAGATAATGACTATTGAGAATAGTATAATTGCTTGTAAACAATATGGTAATTACCAAAGGGGGTGTAGTATTTTTCCGAATCTCCTGGCGTTAGCACCATAAACTTCAGAACTTGGAATTATTCGTCTTCCATTTCTGTAGCTAACCAGAATTCTGTTGGAGAACAAACCAGCAACACCTCCCGTGTCCTGACATCCTCTTGAGCTTCCCTTTCGGTTTCATGATTTTTCAAACCAAGTCTGAATCTACATGTAGCAGACCCCGCAACAATCTCTACCAGTGTTGCAATAGTTATAAGCAAATATGGCAACAGAATTCAACAAGTATTGAAACTGCCTAGATTGTCTTTGGCCCGCATTCAGATGACTCATAGGACAATGTACAAGGACTGATAGTAGTGAAGAAAAGATTAGTAGAAAGACAAGGTATACAAAGTAGTTATATAGCTATTATATTATGACTGTGTACCTAGTAGAGGCAAATATTGGAGAAATACACAAAACAGTATACTAGGCAATATCCACTAAATTGGCAGCACAAGATATACAATTAAAGTATTATAAGGTAGTAAGAACTCAAGTGCAGTGAGAAGCTTGCAAACAGGTTATCAACCAGAAATGAGCATTTCAGGATTTCCAAAATCAGCAGACCCACCAGAATCCAGCATTATGAACTTTCATATCTAATCTGTTCATACAATAGGATCACGATGAGGCAGGCTACTGTGACTTTACATATACTAGTCAGAGTAATCAAATGTACATATCGAATGACTTGGAACAAGTGTTTGATAAAAGGAAATGTTGAGACAACTGGCACCTGAGTGGCCTGCTCATGATGTTTGAGTCAATTTCAGATTAATGGGAAGATGTAGTACAAACAGATGATGCGGAGGAGACCCCTTCAAGTAAGTGGAAGTGAAGGGAAGTACCACCCATAATACCAATAACAGGGGTCAGCGATCCAGATAATAGAAGTAATAATAGGTATAAAGGAAATGGCAGAAACCTTAGAGGAGGACAATAAAGATGTAAATGTGAGTTAGCTCCTAATCAAGGTGAAACAGCCAATGTATTTGTAGAAGCATTGGTGTAAAAAGCTAAGCAATTGGCAGAAACTCCCCCATTTCTCAAAGTAAGGTCAAGTCAATGAATCCCTCTTGAGTTCGTACAATTTGTATATTACTTTGAAAACCATCTGCAGATTTGGGATGATGATCTGGAACCTATCCTTCCTGGCCAGGAGGGAACAAATGGGAATCGTATCAGTAATTCCGTAATGTGGTAACAGCATGTAGTGGAAGGCCTCCGAGGAGAAGAATAAGATCTTCGATTGTACTCATATATTGGTGTTGAATACAAATTCTGCAGTCACTTTGCGGCTCTGGAGGAAGGACTGAAATCCATTCTAGATATGAAATCACTATGCTATAGTGACAATATTTAGACCTTTATGGAGAAAGTACATAGGTCGAATGCTCATACCTAACTAATAGGACCAGCCTAGTAGATGGTAGGTGACAGGAAGTTACCTGTTAAAGTATAGATGGCTCCTTTACCAGAACAAATGAGACACTGACAAAGAATGAGAAAACACAATCGAGGAAGAAAGAAGCGATACAGAGTAACAACAGGAGCAGGAAGACCTAGTGCAGGATAAACCAAAAATCCCAAAGTCATTCTCAGACCAAAACGCCTGCGGATAGGAACTAACCTACGGTAAAAATGGAGGAACTCTTTGTTAAGGGAGGTAGTCCCTCCAACAACTCAGGGTAGGAACCGGAGTACATGGAACAGGCACTGAGGTCTGCTAAGACAAAGCGGTTAATAAATACCAACGTCAAAAAGTCTGATAAATCAATTCCCTAGTCCAAAATTGACAAAGACAAAAGGGGAGGGAAACGCTCTCATTCTGGAACAGAAAGCTACATGTACAAAACCAACAAAGTATAGATAGGATGAGGCCAGGCGGCTGACAGCG
>NW_003298897.1:675936-688859 GCF_000151645.1 Tuber melanosporum
GTCAGCGTCAATGATCACCACTCGACCTAATTAATGCGGGGGCAGTAGCGCAATCCAGACACCCAGTCCCAGATCAGTTGTGATAGCTTACAGTTCCTGAATGATTTATCCTGTTCAAATTCCATGCAATAATAATCCTTGGCAACTAGGGGAAGAGGAAGAAACAACATATGTCTTATCATCAGTACAAATAACAAGAGTGTTTACGTAGTCTAGAAGGGATATTCTCTCTAAGCATCGAAGTCAAGGGTAAAACAGGACATTGCAGCGAAGGCACCAATCCTGCATTCATTATCTGAGTGGGAGTAAATGAGTCTTTTATGGTGCCATGGTGAAGGAGATTAATAAAGTGCATTGTAGGCTTTAGTGTAACCTTTAAAATTTCCAATGGAGGGTTGCATGTTTGGTTCTAAGGACCTGATACCTGATCATGAGTGCAGTCAGATATGTGACTTTGAAACTGACAGGTCTCCAATAAATATTGAAATCTATACAGGAAACATGCAGCATCAAGGATACAAAGCCTGGAGTGAGGGTATGGCCAACATGAAGGATCTAGGGAGATGAGCAAAGCATATCTTCAATGTATATGAGGAATAGATACAAGAGCTAAGAACCTTACCAATAGTTATTACTTCTTATGTGCGACGCTAGTAGCAAAGAAAGCTCTCCAAAGCTAGAGCAATGTCTACAGTTAATAGGTCGTTGAGAATAGGCCTGTGAGGTTTGCCAAAGTGACAGCCAATCAGCCATATACACCCAACTTGTATTACAATAATATCTTCAAAATGGCAGAGACCCTCTCACTTTGTTTAACCGGTAGTAAAGGTTGACCGTATGGGTACCATTTGGTAAGGTGTAAAGATCACAATGAGTTGGCTGCCAGGTATAACTATGAAACAAGGTTGTCTGCGGTGACCAAAATTGTTGAAATGGTGCAGGCGTGGTAACCAACATCTCAGTTGTAATCAAACCCCAGACATATCAAAGCAACAGAAAGATAATTGAACACTATATCAAACAAAGCACACATTTATCGCACTAAGGGTTAAAGAGTATTATTGTACACAGGGACATACTTACATCTACATTATCAACTGCAAACTTCCACATTGCAAAATACAAGTACAGTTGGATTCCAGATCCAACATACTGCTCATGAATAAAGAGCTGGTAATGGAATTGAGAATTCCATTCGCAGAGAGACCCGAGCTTTTCAGCATTTGAGGCTTTGATATAGTATCAACTTCAGCGGATGCAATATTTTAAATACATACTATTGGGCTTAAAGCTAAGCGGAAAAAATATCTGAAGTTGAAAAGGAAATTGCAGCTGCAGTTAACACTATGATGATGATCACATTCCTGTAGTTGCATTCAGAATACACTCTATTCAACTTTAGAGAATATACACAGTAGAAATTTACAGAGCATAAAGGTAAGAGTAGCATGGAGGGAGAAGATGAAGGAATCACAGATATAATTAAATACAACGCAATAGTTATCCAAGATGCAAGTGGGATCCAAATAGGATGAATCAGAACTATACAAGAACATAATTATATCAACTTTGATTTTCGCCTGAAATAATGCAGGAAATTCAAAGCGCTAATTATTTCTCCAACAGCGGTAGAATTAGGACCAAGGCACACTATTGATCATAAAAGTAAATTAAACAAAGAACCAAGGCATCTTGGGGATCTATTTTACTAACAGTTAAATATACAACTTAAGTTACTGCGTTAATATCTTGATGATATATTATGACAAGGAAGTACCACACAAGTCCAATCATCTTTTGCTATTTATATGCTGTCAATGTTAAATGTAGATAGTAGACCACGACCAGTTGTAGCCTATAAAATTTTAAATGTAGAAACTATTTTGAACCAGGATTAACTACTATTAAGAACATAATTGTATGATCGTGTAATGGGAGCAACGATCTTCTACACCATTAATCGAAAAGATAGTTACAAAGTAATCCCAATCAATAAAAAACCTAAGTGGAAAACATTTTTTTGATTGCAATACGGACATTATGAATATATGGTCATCTCCTCTGAATTAGCTAATAGTGTAGCTATAATTGAAAACTTGATAAATGAGAATCTGTGAGCATTTCCAGACTAAGGGGGGGGTCTCTTATTTAATCGACATTTTCCTGTATTCTAAAAATGAGAAAAAACAAATACAGATATTAATAACAGTTATAGAAAGCTTAGCAGAATTTTATTACACGATTGTGATAAAGAAGGTTTGCTTCCAAGTGAAAGCTGTGGAGCTTTAGGCTATTTGATAGCAGTTGAGACAGTATCTATAAGTACCTGAAAGGTAAAATCACTATTAAACTGGAAGTCACATATATCAGTCAACTATGTTCAGATATTATTGGGATTTGTAAATTTCTACCGATTCTCAACCCATAGTATCTCAAAGATTACTACTCCAATCACCAAAACATTCAACCTTGATGACTGAAGGTTTTGGGGGAGCCCAGAACTGGAAACTGCCTGCCAACTGCTTGTAAGAATGTTTACTTCGGTAGCAATCTTATAGGATTCTTTCTCAGAAAAAATACAGCTTGGTAGATATGAATGCTTGGGATTTCACCTTTTGTTGTATCCTATTCCAATTTGCATAAACATGACTACATCCTGTAACCTTCCACTACTGCAAACCAAATTTCGTGGAGTACAATTAAAGGATCTACAATAAAAAACTATTGTTAATATTGCAATTATTCAAAAACGTTACTTCAATCTCTAACTGAAAATAAAAAACCAATAACTGTAGATACAAAGTACCAGAATTTCCATTAATTTCTCTCCTCAAATATTTAGAATTGACACAAAGTTTAATGGACAGAGATATTAGTGGATTATAAGGTCAGAATGTTTACTACTCAGGTATAAGAGGAGGAAATTGTGATACAAGCTTTCGCTGGGTAGAGTACAATTCTGTGGTGTGAGCTGTACATCATAAATAAGTTATATTAATGTCACAATATTCCTAAATCAGTTCAGTAATGAGAACTGAAGAAAGCAAATTCAATGATACCTAATAGCAGCCAGCGCAGCAGATACTATAAGCACAGGTGACATACAGGCAGTAGAAAGTTACAATAACTTGCACTCCTGGACTTTTAAACAACAGTTAGAAAATAGAGCAAGGTTTCAATCGAAAGGTTCAGAGATGTGTACAGTCTATGAGCTCAATAGTATGCAGGAAGATATAGTTCTGACAAAGGGACAATTAACTGTCAGAACCGGGATTCCGATCCGGTTAGTGCTAAGAGCTTTGGGAAGAATTACTCGAGAGGTAGGTTAACATTTAATAACTGTATCTGTATTAGTACTTGCGGGATTGGCCCAGAATATACAGACTTGCTACACGTGTTACTATTCAACTACACAGATGCAGAATATCACGATAAGGACTGCAACAAAATGGCACTGCTAGTAATGGAAAATATTAATAAGTAATAGAAAAGATTAATACCACAGATATGGCAAAGTTAGAAAACCTGGAGAATGTTGAAATAAGTACCTTGGGATTAGGCAGCACAGATTTCAGAATAAGTACCATAACAGTAGGCGAGTAGGAACCTGGAATTCGCCAGCTCTGTGGGTCAATAAATCAGAATTGACACTAATATGATGTAACCAAAATACAGAAGCGATTCCCCATGACCAGTGCTGTAGTAATCAGTAAGGAATTCTGCAAATTGTGTTTTGAATTATTTGTGTAAATGCTAAAAGCAATTCCATGCGACCGAGAATAGTATGAAAGAAAGAAGTAGTTCGAGAAACTAGTAGACAGAGGTAAAACCTTTTCTAAATGCATGACCCAGTGCAACCAGGCGCTTGTGGTAAAGGCTATTAATAGTTGAGAAAACAATATTTATGCAATAATAGTCGCAGAATGTCTAAAGGTTAAAATAGCCTAACAATTCAGAAATCAAAATACTCTTGAGATAATAATGAGGGTTGTGTATTGGAATAGCCTACCAGATTGTGTAAACAGTTCCTTATAGTCGAGTAATGCTGCTCAGCATAATCAGTCTCCATGACATATGACAAATCATATTATATCAGTAATGTCACTACAAGATGATGCTGGGGTATCACTATCCACAGACCTTATTATACAGTTAACAGAAAATCAAGAATGTATTCAGTTTATGGTTGTAGTTGCCCAGTTTACCAAAATGGTTCACTTGATTGGATTAGAAAAAATAGCCATGATGAAAGATGTGGGTAAAGTCTTTCCAACAGAGCTATGGAAGTTACATAGTTTGCCATCCAACATCGTCTCAGATATGGATTCAAAGGTTGTAGGAGAATTCTGGAAATGCCAGTGCAAAACTTTTAATATGAAAAAAAACATGTCTACAGCATACCAGCCATAAATGGAGGGACAAGTTGGGTGGAAGAACCAAGTAGTGGAATGTTACTAGCAAGGCTTGGTCAACTAGGAGTGCAATGACTGGTACCAATTACTACTTCTAGCTGAACATACTTACAAAATATGATAACCAATGCAAGCAAAATGTTCGCTTTCTATGCAATCTATAGAATGCATCAACAGACTGTTTGAAAGAAAGAATACAAGTGGCAATATACATGAGCAACACCTTATGCAAACTAGATAAAAATGGTCCACAATCAGGTAAGGTAATTACATGAGCAGATACGAGAAGCTACGGTCAAATCCAAAGACCAATTGAGCAAGCAATACCATCACTTCAAAATGGGGGACAAATTAACATTAAATGTAAAAAACATTCCTACATGCCAGAAGTTAAAGAGTCTTAGTTCAAAATTATGGAGACTATTTGTAGTCATGGGGAATCAGGAAATTACTGCTGCAAACTCAATATTTTAGATAAAGGCAATATACATAGTTGTAACTGTTACAGGTACTAAGTTATTAGTTTTAGTTTTGTATTTTATTGGAAGTATCGTTTGATATTTGATTTTATTTTATCTTTTGTCTTAACTATCACTTTGATAATTGCTTTCTTTTAAGTATTACTGGATACTTGGTTTTGTTTTATATTTTGTTTTAAGTATTAGACTGATACTTGGTTTGTTTTAGGTATTATTTGATACATTATTTGGTTTTAGGTTTTGTCTAATGTATTGTTGGAATAGTGAAGTAGTTTTATGAAGCTGTATCGCTTGATACAGTTGATTAGTTTCAAGCATGCTGATATGGGCAGATTTGTGGATTTAACGACTTTCAGATTCTAAAATGACAAAAGCAGATTTCGACAGAGAGGCTTTTAATATTCTTGGTTGAGCTGTTACTCCTTCACTTTCCCAGTACACGTGCGAAGCCTGCTTTAATTATAAGCACTCACCATCTCTCAGGCAGAGTGGGCCACCTGTCAGCTGTCCTACCTATTCCCTACAATATAATTAGCACATTGAAATCATGTTACAATACTTGCATTCCACATAATACTGTTAGGATCTGACAAGGCATGTCTACCTGCAGATTGACAAGAATTTCACAGAAAGCGCGAAGCTATTGTAGGTGATTTAAAAGATAAGATTGTTAAAAGAGTAAAAGAAGAAATATGCTATTATAGAAAGAGAGTACAGTGTTATAACTAACGGGTACACGAACCGTTACACTTGTCAAATCATAGGGTAGTAATTAAGAGAAGAATGTTGGTGAGCTTATAACATGTAGGGTTAATGCAAGGTGAATGACGAAAGAATTCCAGAGTAATAATCTGGATATACCATGGCAGGTAGAGGAAGTATGATGAGGAGAAGGCTTTCATACAGTGGCCAAGGAAATGTAGCATGTTTTTCACCTCACCTTGGCCTGTGTATAAAGGAGTTAATATATAAAGTGTAGAAGGATTTGCTTAATAATTATTAAAGAAGATATTTGAGGTAATACCTTAAGAGGATAAAGCTCATTTTCAGAATATACAAATTTGATACCTGGACACTGTTGGAAATAGTGGCTCCCCATATTAATAACTTTTATGATCCTATTTATCGGTCCCAAGGTGTTTACCGTAATATGATTAGATGTATGTGCTGAGTAATGCAATGTTGTAACCTTCGAGCTTGATGCAGATATTGTAGGCAGGAGTCATATGCATATGATGAATCTAGCATACATGAGTTGGTATAAGTATTATAATAGGTTTTAGGATATTGGACAGTTGGCTCATTCAAGTCAGCTAATAATTTTAGATAACTCACAATTGTAGTCATAGGATAGGATAGCGTAAACATATGAGTTACCTAGGGCCACAATTGGATGTGTATCACTATAAATGGCGAGGTCCAAGGACCTCCAGTAAATACTGCCTATATAACCACTTAAGTTCCTCCCCTTACTACCAGTTGAATCAATACTTTATGCTTATATTTCACAAGGTTATGTGAAAAATGGCTCTTAATTACAGGATGTGAAGTGTAACGTGTTCGCAAGCTGCTAATCACGTTATCGGTAAAGGATACGATAGTTGGCAGGTGGCCTGCTCTTCCCGAGAGGAGGCGAGAGCTGAGAGCTAAAGGAGGCTTCGAGGGTGTACTGGGGAACAAAGAAGTAACTGTTCAACCAAGTATATTGAAATACTGTCTGTCGAAGTCTGCCTTTTCTATCGTAGAAACAGGCAGTCTTTAAATACACAAATCTGTTCATGTCTAGCATGAACCAAACTAATCAAAGGTATCAATTGATACTCTTTGATAAAACTCCTTAAGTATCAAAACGATACTTGAAACAAAACAAAACAAAACCGAGTATCAAACGATACTTAAAACTAACCAAGTATCAAAGCGATACTGAAAACAAAACATAAAGCAAAACCAATAACAGAGTACCCGTACCAGTTACATAAAGCGTGTACAAAACCATTTTTATTATGAGAGGAGATAGGAAACAAGTTACTTCTCCGATCTATTGACATAGCGAGACAAAGGAGGATGTTAGATGATTATTAGTTGAATAATGAATAGTAAAGGCAGATCATGATCATAGCTACAGGAGTCAATAATAATAACACCTAACGATAATATGGATTATCAATATGATCATAACCTTCTAGTCCTACCAGGCTTTGGCAAAGAACTACTACTACACACCATATCTGAGCTTGAAAGAAAAGTGCGTCCAGTCACATGAGAGGAATAAAGGGCATCGAGCCTCTCTATTGGCTAACTTGAAAACTGCGTAATATCGGAAGTGGCACTTTCAAACCAAGTAACGTGACCAGAAGATTAGTTTATAGAACTACTAATCCAACTAAGAATCGAATGCCCAAAGTCAAAGATCTTGAAACTGATAAGGGAAAGTGAGATAAGCTGAGGAGTTAGCTAGTATAGCTAACAATCTATGTTTGACCAATAGGTAGGGCTGAAGGCTATATGTATGGAAAAATTACCTGTATCATATATTTTTTACTGGAGATATATCGAAATGGGTGACAATATATATAAAAGCAATTCAATGAAATAACTACTATATCTTGGGTCGGTTGTGTGATAATTGAAAAAATGGTAGAGAGAAATTAACTTCCTTACAGTAGTAAGATTGAACTTAATAGAACTTGAAGATTTGTAAAGTAAGGTAATGCAAGACAGGAAGTAGTTCTGGTTAATCACAAGGGAAGAAGAGACAGATGAGGACATGGCAGCAGAATAGCTATGTACAGGCCTTTGTAATGATCTCTGCTCAGATAGTTAGTTCTTAGCAATGGGGAACAATACTTCTGTACTTCTTCTGTGTCTTTTCTTAGTCTTATGATAGCACAAGGCCTCTGCCAATGTTAGCGATAGTACAAGACCATTGTGTTCTATCGGGAATGCCTATCATAAGCTTTCTCGTACTCTTCTGCGTGAAGAGCCTTTCCTTGGGATAACAATAACGTTGCAATTAAGATAAAGCTCATAAAGGTGTTTGATATTGGTTAAAGTAATAAGTAGGAAAAGTATGTAGAATTCAATCTAATTTGATTGAAACTCTTACCGCCAACACTAGCATACGACGAGCCGCAGGGCCGGGCCCGCAGGTTGTCACATCCTAGATACCACTAGCTACAAACTATCTAAACCTCTAACCCCTACCACCCACAGGTCCGTGTGATGCCCTACCACCCACACTAAATATAAAGCCATTAACGGTAAAGAAAAGCCCTCCTCAGTCCTGCCTACCTGCCAGCCAGGTTACTCATACAAAATACAAAGGTTCCACTACCGCCACCTTAATGTGATCCTGCAAAACCTCCTTTACTGTAGAAACCCACCCGCGCCCCCCCACACAATTATCCCAGGACACCCCACCGACCGCCCCAGCCCCTGTCCCTACTCCCAAACAAAAGAAACACCCAACTGCCAAGTGCGTATACACAAGGGAAAGCCAACTTGCAGGGTGGAAGGCTCCCTAGCCAAGGGAGTAGAAACCGTCGTACAGAATCAGTGAGGCATCGCACCAGCAGCACAGCCTAAAGACCTCGATGGAAGCAGCCGGAACAAGATAGTCTCCAAGCCGTTGGCACTTGACCGAACAAGCACAGGCATTTAACTCTTCTTCTAACTCCACAGCTCACTCCGCAGGTAGCAAACCTGTCACGGACTCTGTAATGGCCAGTTTGCTGTAGTGAACCGGTGAAGGCGATGACCCTTCCAAGTCGCGGACAAGTGGCACAGGTGAGGTCTGGTCTTGTTTGACACAGCGCTTCTTGTTTTTCTTCCTCTTCCTACCACCACGTGCAGGTCTAGTAACTGGAGTGAACAGGCCACCCTCATCACCACTCAACCCCACAGGAGGGACACCACCCGAGGTGTTACCCTGACCAGCCACAGTCTCAGCCTCAGAGGACTCAGGCACCTGCCCCCCAAAAAGGGGTGATACCACCGCAGCTGGTGTGACCACACCAGGTTCCACCACACACAAACTAGGAGCAAGCGCCTCAACTAGCCACAATGAATCAGGAACCAGTCCACCCACGCTACCAACCACAACCGAAGCTACAGGAGGGGCTGGGATAACCAGCGGCGTAATATTCCCCTCAGGGAGCTCCGCCGCTGGATCCTGAGAACTCTCAGGTGCTATGCCACTCCACCCCAACCGAGGCCATCGTATGAACCAAAGGGACCGAGGGGACAGGCGAAGAGGGGATAACCATGGGAACTTCAGCCACCAACATCATGAGATAAGCTCGATTAATAGCAGGTTCATTCTCGAGAGCAGCCGACAAATCAGATATCCCTTTCTCAGCATGATGAAAGTACTGTGAAAGGATGGAGATATGATGCCAAAGGCGAGAGACTTCGGCCTCTAGGGCGAAGTTCTTTTCGACGGCACGAGACACAACCACCAACAAAGGTAGAGCCAACCTGGCAGAAGAGACCCAGGCTCACTTAGCCATTGCAACTATGAGGAGGCGACCGTAGTGAACAACTAAAAGGGTAAGTAGATGGAAGAACAGACTTCAAGCAAATGTAGGAGGAGGTATAACAAAGAAGTTCCCGAAACGTATTCGAAGTTAAAGACTTGAATCCTATCGTGAGATAGAAATCAAGGTCTCTGATTGTGTTGACAGCGAATCTTAACTACTGACACGAGCTGAAAGAAGGAGGAAAGGTACTTAGCATAAAGCGTCAAGAACCTATCCCCGTCGGCCGCATCAGTCTTCTTATATGGTATTCTTCCTGCCCGTACTCATGTGACCCAAAAGTGGTCATATGTATGAAACCAAATAATAACAAACTAGTCATGTGACCAAAGTGATCACATGCTCAAAACCCATGACCTCATAGCAAGGTCATGTGAAAAAACCTGTAAACCAATTACAACGCAATAAACAAGTCATATGACCCAACTGAGTCATATGCATTACATGCATGACCTCATAACAAGGTCATGTGCAAAACATAAATTATAAGTACAAGGCACACACGCTAGGCACACTCATAAGGCATACTCGCCAGACGCACGTCATGTGACTCATAATGCTGAGTCATGTGAAAACCATTTCCATGCCAAGCCAGGTTCGTGACATTAGTTCTTCTCCTGCTAAGCCTGAGTCCTATCACGTTTGATCCTCAAGTTTCAATAGTTCCCATCCTACCAAACGCAAAGGCCTTCGAAGCCTATTGAACTTGTCGTCCACTTCCTGCGATCTTATACTCGCTGTTCCAAAGGGGAGGTTCTCCATCTTGACCTTGCGGAGTTAACCATCGTTTAGCTGTCCTAGCTCTGCGTTCGTTTTTTCGTTTCTCAAGGTTGTGGCCTCAGCCTGGCCTACTGGTTCCCAGAGTCTTCTCATTTGCCCTTGCAGGCTTCTGGTATCCGGTTCCATTTCCGTATATGAATTTCGGGCTCCTCCCTTCTCGAGGGCCTACCACTCTGCTATATCATGGCATCCTTTCTATCCAACTCTTTTTTGTTCCATCTTTCTTCATATAGTATCCCGCAATAATTTTCTTCATCCTGTGCATCTTGCACGTGTTGTTGAAGCACAGTTTCCCGTATTTTAGGGCAAGAGCCGGAGGCGAACCAAACATTTCATATTCTGTTAGAAACTACTGTGAGCCTTCCTCATTCCCACAGTATGTGGGACATCAATCATTGTAGCATTCCTTTCATAACAGTGAGTTAGGCTGTGCTTGTTTTTCCCTTTCTCCGAGCTCTTCGTCGGTCATCTCCATGAATGAGTATTCAGGGTTGGTTGGCATAGTTTGGTGGGGACTGACGCCCTTGCCCTTGTGTAGTTGCAGTGGTACAGGAGCCTTTTGCTCGACTTTGTCTTGGTTGAATGTGATCGTTACCTGGGCCGAGCTTGCCGGGGTATCTTTGGTAGAAAGTACAGATGGCATCTTTTGCATGTTCGAAGTTGTGTGCCAAGTACCAAGTTTGATCATGTTCCTGTGAGTAACCAGTCCATTTGTGTTTTTATTGTCGATTTCCATAAAAAAAGTAAGAATTGACTATCTCATAGAGTTCGTATTCATGCTCTTTATTGAGTTCAAGCAGAGGAGGAGGAATAATTGTTTTTGAGTGAAACTTACTATCGTTGTGTACTTCGAGGAGTGAGATGTGAAATATGTTGTGTATTAACATTAAGCTTGGAAGATCCAGTTTCTAAGCGCAGTTGTACACTGTTTCCTGTATCTTGAATGTACCCCTTTTCTTGTAGTCCAATTTCTTTGATGGTGGTGTCATATGGATGTTGCGTGGTATTAGCTATACCATATCTCCTGGATGTATTTTTGGATTCCATCTGCAGTGTTTATTGTATTGTTCTCTTTGCCATTGTTATGCTTTACTTATTTTGTATTGCAAGGACTCTTCTAGTTTTCCCATGTATTTTTTATCCGGTATTTTACCGTTAATCGTCTGATATCTTGCCTGACTTTGCAGATGTTGTCCATAATCCTCAAAGAAGTGTGTCGTGCTAATTGAATTCAGCCATTGATGTCAGTTTGTACCAATCATCTTGTTGGTAATTGACATACGCCCGCAAATATTGGTCTAGTACTATGTTTACCAGTTTCGTTTGTCCATCCGTTTGTGGCTAAAATCCTGTGCTGAGCCTGCTTTGTATCCACATTTCTCTGGTTACAGTTTTCTACAGACCTGATGTGAACAATGCTTGTTAGTTGGTAATGATATTCTTTGGGAGGCGGTGAAGTCAGAAGAGTTCTTAGAAGAATGTTTGCATAAAATCAATTGTGTCTATATGTTTTTTGATCGGAATAAAATAACTCATTTTGGTCCGAAGATCTACCATGACCAGGATGCTATCGCATTTCTCCGCTAATGGTAGGTCCTGGATGAAATCAATAGTAAATGTTTTCTATGGTTGTTTAGGAATTTCATTCAATTTCAGTAATTTGTATGGTGAGTGTTTAGCCGTTATCGTCCTTGGGCATACCTTGCAATTCTAGACATATCTTTTGACATATTGGCACAGGCCTGGGCAATAGAATGACCTCATGATGGATTCTGTGGTTTTCGCCACTCCTCTGTATCCTGCCATTCAGATATCATGATATTGTCGTATGATGTCTGTTCTTATCTTTTCTGCCTCTGGAATCTCTTTTTTTCAGTCGTACCACATATTTCCATCCTGCCATTGGTATAAACCCAGGCTGATTGCTTTCATCTCCTTTCTTACATCCTTCAATGCTTGTCTTATTGCCTGAATTGCTTTGTCTTCTTCAATTCCATTCTAGATTTTCATTGCTTCTGTTGATGTGCATTAGATAACCTCCATTGCCTCGAAGTAGGTCTTTGGTAATAGTGTTCATGTTTTTTGTTTAATTCTTTCTTCATCTTTTGTTTGTAGTTTGTCGCTTGCAATTCATGTGAGAGGGCCTTGCTTTCCGCTCTCTCTGCCTCGTTTGTATTCAATTTTGATCCTGTATTTGCTGAGGTGTTCCATCCACCTTATCTGGTAGTCATTCAATTTCTTAGTGGTCATGAACGGGACCAAAACCTTATGGTCGGTTAAAACTAGGACCGGATGGTCGTTGTGCAGAATTTATTTCCTCTATTCCTTTAATGCTTCAAGTATTGCCAATAGCTCTTTGTTTGCAACGTCATAGGTGCATTCTGCAGAGGTCATTGTCTTCGATTGGTGAGACACTGGACTCCATTTTCTGTCTTCGTACTATTGCGATAGTATGCTTGAACATAAATACTTTGAGCTATTCATTTTAAATTATTGTTCTTCGGTTTGGATCAAATTGTATTAGTATTGGCATGGATGTCAGATGTCTCCAGATGGTATCATATGCTTTTTGTTCTGTTTCTGCCCTTTTCCATTTCTTGTCTTTCTTCATCAGGTTATCGAGTGGTTTTACAAGCCTGAAAAACCATTCTATCAACCTTCCATAAAGGTTGTAGCATTCCATAAAGCATTGAACATCCATTTTGTTATTTGTTTTG
>NW_003298897.1:689136-795125 GCF_000151645.1 Tuber melanosporum
CAAAAGGCATAACCAAAGTATTCCAAGATTCAGTATCTTGAGGTGAATATTGTCTTCCATTCGTCCCTTACTTTGAGGTGTATATTGTACTATGCATCCTTGATGTTGAACTTGGTGAAGTATTATACTAACTGTAGTCAATGCAGTGCGTCGTCAATTAAAGGTAGTGTATATCGATCTTTCTTGGTAACCGACTTGAGGACTGTGTAGTCTACACAGGGTCTCATGTTTCCATCTTTCCTTTTGATAAATAGTATTGGAGATCTTCTAGATGCGTAGGAGTCACTGATCCATCCTCGCTTTAGGCTTTGCTCAATATACTTTCTAAGTTCTTAGTGCTCTGCTTCTCCTAGTGGGTATAACTTCTTCTAAACAATCCCTTTTTGCTTTCCCTTTTTCTCGTCTTTATCCAGCTGAATCTCGTGGTCAAATCCTTGTCTGCGGGGTGGTAGTCCCATAGCTTCCTCTCCTTTGAATAGATTCATGAATTGATCATAGTCTTTTCAGCTTAATTAATTCTCCCCTTTTTTGCTTTCCTATTTCTTGTCTTATATTACTAGTGCCCTACTGATGTTAATTTTCGCTACGACCTCTTTTTCGCCTTTGTATGTCCATAAGAGAATTCCTGTTTTATCTCCTCTTCGCTAGTACCGTCCAAAAGCTTGTGCTGTGATCTCTTTGATCTCAATTCTTTTTGTGGTATCAGGCTGGTTATGGACTGGACTTCCAATTCTCTAGTCTGCTCTTATGGTTTCTGCCAGTTGATCTACTTCATATAAATCCTCTTTGTTGATTTGTTCGATGGTCAACTGTGCGATTTGATCGCCCTTCTAGACTTCATTAGTCCTCCTGAGCTAGGTTGGCCAAGACCACCTTGATTTCACCTGTATAGTGGGCGTTCATCACACCCACCATGGTCATGAGTTGATGTTTACCTGGTAGAGCACTGCAAGGTACTATCCACCCATAGGTGCCTTCTGGTAGTCCGATGGCTATTCTTGTTGCTTTTGTTGCCTGCCTATTGGCCAGTATCTTGCTTTCTTTGTTGGCATACAGGTCGTGCCCTGCTGCTCCTTTGGAACTCTTGGTAGGAACATTTTCCCCTTGGCCCAGCTTAGGTATCTGGACTCTCTTATCTTGACACATCTCGGGGAACTTTGCATGCAATATTTCTTCTTCCGCTTCTCATATCGGTGTTGAGTACACTACTGGTGAACGGTCAAGACATTGTGTCGCACTCACTTCGCAGGTGAAGGTCATCTTGTTCTTGTTCCAATCAATCATCGGGTTATGATTTCGTATCTATTGTATACCTAGGACTATCTCCTGGTTCATGAGATCTGCTACATGAAATGTTGCCGTTTCCCAATAGCAGTCAATGTCCATTGGTACTGTCATGGTATGGGTTATAGGACCCACTGTACTTGGCTTTCCATCTGGTGGGTAGAACTGTCATGCTTTCTTCGCTTTTTGGGTGTGGTGTCCATATTTGTTGCAGATTTCTTTTTTGCGATGAAATCTTCGTTCACTCCAGAGTTGAACATTACATATATTGTTGTTTCTTCATATTTTTCCTTTTATATCTTCGTCTTGATCATTACATGATCTCCTTCTTCTTCTCCTCTGTGCGTCTGTAGTACCGTGTAGTAGTTTACTAATTTACTAAGTTTTCCAGCGCCACATCATGGGTCTTCCAGACCACCATTTACAGGGGACACTCGTCTTTTTCTACCGATACGTCCTCAGTCAGCATCTTGCTGATGTTGGCTTTCTTTTAGAATTGGAAACCATTGTTTCCGGCTGCACTAGCTCCTTATTATCAATTGTCTGGTTGGTCTCAATATTCCCCTATCTGATGTCATGCCTTCCCGCATCTCAGGCAGAGCTTTCCATTCATCATTCCAGCCTATTCTTCCTTTGATATGTTCAAGGCTTGTCCTGCTCTTGTTCCGTCCAATTCTCTTGGTTTGCCTTGTGGTAACAATATGCTCTCGCTTCGCGTTACTTCCAGTCGGAAGGTTCCATCCATGCTTCTGGATGATTGGGCCACCCCGTGTGCTATAGTGTTTCTTGAGTTGTTTTTAACCCTGTTTAGTTTGCTTTCCTTATCAATCACCGATCCTGCAAATCATTCTGCTCTTGTGTAGCGTGAGTCCGAGATTCACCATGCCTCTCAGAGTCTCTCACTACAGTTCCTTGGAAGAATGATGTAGAGGGTAGCGTTATCAAACTCTGCCTTGTGTTTCAATAGTCAGCATTCATTCCATCATGCCGAAAAGGTCGGCTTTCCTTCTTGGAGTTTCACTAGCTTCCGTGTTACTATCTCTTTAGTGTTGTGATTTCCGAATTGATCATAGAGTATCGCCTTGAATTCCTCACACATGACCTATTCCATCCACTTCCTTACATCTTTGTAATGACAAGATCCATTCTCCCACGAGTACTCTAAGTAGAGATTCCACATAGGGAATATTGATTTCATCGTGGTGTTCCCCATATCCCTTAATGGCAAAATATCCTTCGCATTGTGCCAGGAATATTCGTAGCTTATCTTCGGCAGCTTCGCATGTGTCAGGTTCTTTTACTTTCGCTCTTTGGATATTTCCTTATCCTATATATCGTGTCGCTACCAGAAATGACTGAAACTGATTCTCAGTCAATCCAAGTATGCTAGCGCCTTGTGCCGGAGCAGGTGGGGCTGGGTGCATAGGTACTGCTGATCCGAATATTCTATCATGTCGTAGGGTTCCTAGAGGAGAGCTGTTGCCTAATGATCTCTTCTCTGGAGTTACTGGGCTTGCTGCTCTTGCTGGCTCTGCTAAAGCGTAATCTACAGCATCTGTAACGATACCTGTTCAGATAGTTAGTTCTTGGTGACAGGGAACGATACTTCACTTCTTCTTCTTCTTCTTTCCATCATCTCACGATAGCAGTAGGCCTTTGCCTCCATTACTGATAGTACAAGACCCTTGTGATCTGTCAGCAACATCTATCGTAAGCTTTCTCAAACTCTTCTTACGTGAAGAGCTTTCCTCAGTGTAATAATAAAGGTTGCGATAATGATAAACATCATAAAGGTGTTTGATATTCGTTAAAGTAATAAGTAGGAAAAGTAATTAGAATTCAATCTAATTTTATTTAACCTGGCACCGCCAACTCTGGCATACAACAAGCCCCTAGGTTGTCGCATTCAGGATATGGTGTGAAGTGCTTAAAAGGTGTACCTGAGGGGTGCAATTTTGTAATGCTTATTAAAAGTAAGGGCAAAGGGTTATAAATATCAAAAAATAAATTTGAATAACAGTTGTTCAATTCTCAGTGCTAGCAATGATTTTCATGTAATTTTAAGTTGTTATAATAATATTATAGTAAATATAACATCATATCATAAATAAAACTTTACATCTTAGAAAACTTGAATAATAGAGAATTTCTCACTTTCCTCACTCCACATACATTATCTTCAATACACCATAGAATAAATGGAGCCCTCAGGCTCCAATAACACAGATGGGAATACAGCCAGAAAGCCAGTAAACCGGAATACTGAAAAAAGTCGAAAGTGGAGAGAGAAATGAAAGCAAAACAATGTATTGGAAATAGTAACTATTGAGTTGTTACCCTAGTAGACTTAAAAACTAATATAAGACAATAGGATACTGAACTGCCTGAGAAAGAAGATAGTGCTAATGCACTTTGTGTCAGAAAGTGGTGAGAACACAAGAAGGAACGCCTTGTACAGCTTCAGCAAGCACCAGTACCCAAGAAGCTCACACCTCCTATTGTAGAAGTGACCTCTCCGGCCAGTACTGAGATGGCTATCACCCATCGAGAAAGACCTAGTGAGTACTATAAGAAATAGCCGCAAGGCTTGGGACCACAAAATCAAGCATGTGGGAGGAGATTGGAAGTTGTAGAAGCAGCAAAGAGGTCAATGGCGAAATTGATTACCAAACGTAAGAGCAAGCATGCCCATTACGCGATTGGAAGAACTTTACTTAACATGTCCAGGTGTATCAATTCTTGAAGATGCCAGTTAAGAATGAGAGGTAGGCACTGAAAGGTGAGGATTTGTTCACTGGAGACACCAATATCTTACAATAGTGAAAGATAATGGCTCAGAAGCTGGCAAATTGCGTGGGATGGGGGAGGAAAGTGATTGAGCAAATTATGCGGTATGAAGTATTATAGGTTACTAAACGGCGGATTCCTGAACTACACAGTTGTACTCTACGTAAAATACTGAGTTTGCTCGATGATGCAGAGATCCGGTTAGTTGTTAGGCAGTACATACAGATAGTCGGTGATAGTAAGTTGATTCTGGTCTGGTTTTTATTAATAGGAGAGAGCATATATTAACATAGCGGATAGATATAGAACTTATATCCCCTAGATTAGTAACTGCTATAGCTGACTGTTGGAAAGGTACAAGAAGTGACTCCGGAATATCGAACCGGTTTACCAGCAATGTGACTAGAGAGGTCCAAAAGACAATAGCCTCTTTAACTGCAACCAGATGGCTGAAGAAGTTGGGATTCAAGTATAAGGAATATCCAAAGGGAATATACAATGATAGCCATGAAAGGCATGATATTTGCAAGTATAGAGATGAAGTTTTCCTTCCTTACATGGCCAGCTATGAATCCCAATTCATGAAATAAGATGCAGATTAAGATATTATACCAAATCCTGTCCATGAATCAAGTGAGATACAAACTCTTATTGCTGTCACGCAGGATGAATGTACCTTTACTTCGAATGATGGTCGACACAACATTTGAGTGCATGAGAAGCATAAACTATTGAGAAAAAAGAGATGTGGTCAAGGCCTGCATGTTTCTGATTTTGTTACTCCAATTGGACGACTTGGGGAAGGTGATGCATGTGGTACGATGCAATGCGGTAGTGATACTTGGTGGAATGGTGATAGATTACGCGAACAAATTGTGGATAAGGCAATACCAGCTTTTGAAGCACAGTTTCCTGGATGCAAGGCACTATTTGCCTTTGACAATGCAAGCAACTATCTCAAATATGCCACTGATGCATTGCGAGTTTCGGAGATGAATATAGAATCTGGCTGACACAATATAAAGGTAATGCACGATACCTTCGTTATAGATACTAACCATCCTGGTGGGGGCTTTATTCAGTCCATGACTTTTGCGGCTGGTAGACCTAAAGGTCTTAAGACAATTCTGACTGAGTGTGGCTTCTGGCCACACAATAGGCAAAGGTTTCTGGCACAATGTTCTACTTGGTCTACTACTGGTAAGAGCATGAAGCCAAATTCAGGCTGCTTGGTAGGTGGGACCTGCTGTGCTCCTGTTCCTTTAGCTATGCAGCCCTAATCTCAGAATCAGAAGAGTCAAATTGAGGAGGTTATCTTGGCTGCTGGGCATGAAGTCATTTTCTATCCTGCATTTCACTGTGAACTCAATTTTATTGAGTATTTTTGGGGTGCAGCCAAGGTATATACAAGAAACAACTGTGGGTATGACTTTGAGTCTTTGACAAGACTGGTTCCTACTGCCTTAGCTGCGGTATCGAACAAACCTATCTGGAAGTATTGGGCTCGTACTGAGTGAATTATAGCGGCATATTGCCAAAGGGTAGTTTATAGTTCTCGGTAGTATGCCAGCATTGTAAATAAGAGATATTAGTCTCATAGACAGGTTGGTAATATGTAAATAATCAGTTAGCCGTATTTATCTGCTTTCTTGTCAAGCCAGAAGGTGTATTTTAACATTAAAACAAATAATATCTTTTATAAAAACTAGTTGTGAGACCAAATTGAACATATGACCTTCGAAAGAAATTATTCGATATTTATAACCACTTACCCTTACTCAAAACAAGCATTACAAAGGTGCACCCCTCAGGTACACCTTTTAAGCACTTCACATCATACCACTAACTATGGACAAACTAAACCTCCAACCTCGTACCGCGAACATGCCCGCGCCATGCTCTAACACAAACACTAAATAAAAAGCCATCAACCGTAAAGAAAAGTCCTCCTCAGTCCAGCATACCTGCCAGCCAGGTTTCCTATACAAAATACAAGTATTCCACTACCGCCACCTGAATGGGACCCAACAAAAACCTCCTCAACAGTAGATGCCCACCCCAGGGTTTCTATGCAATAATCCCGGGACACCACGCCATGCACACCAGCACCCATCCCCAATCTGAAACAAAACAAACACCCAATACCCAAGCGTGTAAACCCGACGGACAGCCGACTTACACGGTAAGTACTCCCTAGCCAAGGGGGCATGAACCGTTGTAGAGAATCAGGTGGGTACCACACCGGCAGTACTGCCCAAAAGCTCCATGGAAGCGGCCAGGACAATATAGTCCCCAAGCCGTCCACACTTAACCAAACATGCCCAGGTATTCAACTCTTCCTCCAACGACTAAGCTCGATCTGTAGGCTACTAACCCGCCGGGGACTCGCTAGTAGCCGGTTAGCAATAGCGAACCGGCCAAGGAGATAACCCTTCCGAGTTGGGGACAAGTGCTACAGGTGAGGTCTGATCTTGTTTGACCCTATGCTTCTTCTTTTTCTTCTATATACCACACCCCGGTGCAGGTCTCGTAACAGGAGTGGAGAGGCCACAATTATCACTACCTACTGCTACAGCTGGGATGCCATGAGAGGTGTTACCCTAACCGGCCACGGGCTCAGCCACAGAGGGCTCAGGTACCTTCCCACTCGAAGGGAGTGATACCACTACAGCTGGTGTCACCATACCAGGATCAACCCCACACACACTCGGAGCAAGCGTATCAACCGGCCGCAACAAATCAGGAACCGGTTCACACACACCTACTCCTACAACTGCAGCTGCAGGAGAGTCCGGAATAATCGGAGGCACAAGATTCCAGGGAGGGAGCTCAACTGCTAGACTCTAACAATTCTCAAGGTCTAGCCAGCCTCCCACAACCGAGTCCAGCATAGTAACCAAAGCGACTGACAGGACAGGCAAAGAGGGGATAATTGTAGGAGCTTCAGCAGCCAACATTGTGAGATAGCCACGATTGATAGCATGTTCATTGTAGAGGACAGCCGACAAGCCAGTTATCTCTTGACCAGCGCAATGACAGTGCCGAGAAATAACTGAGATCTGATATCGAAGGTGAGAGACTTCGGCCTCTAGGTCGAGGTTCTTGTCGACGGCACTAGATAAAACTAGCGACCAACATAGAGTAGAGGTGGTAGAGGGGGCGGACACTGGCTTAGCCATTGCAAAAGTAAGGAGCTGACTGTAATGAACAACCGAAAAGATAAGTAAAAGGAAGAAAGGAGTCCCAGCAAACATATAAGGAGGTATAACAACGAAGTCACCAAAAGGTGTTTGAAGTTAAAGACTTGAAGTCTATCATGAGATAGAAATCAAGGGCTCAGATTCGAGCGAGATCGAACCTTTACATCAGACACCCAGTGAAAGAAGGAGGAAAGGTACTTAGAAGTCAATCTAACATTATTTAAACTCGTACTGCCAACATTGGCATATGACGAGCCCCCGCTGCTACTGGAATACCGCTAACCGGTATACCACAAATCCTAAGTTAACTAAGTCTACCGCCCCGCACCTGCCATCTCCAAGTCATGCCTGCACGAGAACTAATTACAAGACCATTAAACAAGCCAGGCCCGCCCCGGTCCCGGTCCGTAGCCCCTCTGGTATGGAGCCAACCAGTACTAAGCGTAGCCGAAGCTGAGCAAAAGACCGACCCAACCAGGTTCCTCGTCCAACAATCATAAAGCCACTACCACCCAGTCTCAATACTATCCTGTGGTACCTCTACCACATTTGAAAACAAAACAAAACACAAACAAACTAAACCTACAGGCGACACAATGGCAGGGAGGAGGCATCCAACATGTCAACCTCTGGCACCTGCATGCCAGACCATCGGCCCTATGAACCCACTTTGCCAGTTGTCTCTGATGGGTATACCGGTGAGGAGGCTCTGTACCTGCTCCCTGTACCCCAAACAAAACACTATAAACAAAGGAAATACATAGAGGTAGTAACAGACCAAAAACCCTCAGTGAGGCCTATCTCCCACTCAAGATGCCATGCCACCTCTTGCCAACCCCATAGCCAAACCAAAGACACCAAACAAACAGCACAGATTCCAACAGGCAAGACCCGAACAAGTCCGACCTGGTGGTTGCAACCTACTATGCACGCAGGTGGCCATCAGCTAGACGGTCCATCCGGGAACTTTACAGCACTCAGCAGCTTTACCCAATAGCCCAAGCCAGACTGAAAACACTTAATTCAACCACACCCAACCTGACACTGGCCTGACCGGTAGTTGCAGGTGCCTCTCTCCCACTAATCAGCCCCCCACAAGTCCCACAAACCAGACACCATAGAGCCCATCCAGCCCCCCCAGCTCCTCAGACAGATCAAGCATCCGATAGCCACAAGACAGCTCAAACGTAGCCCTATCAGGCAGCCACTGGTCTTGGCCACTCTAGTTGAGCCCCAATCCCCGGTATTTCGCAGCTGAGGAGGCCTACCAGCCACTGCTAGGAGCTACAAGGCAGGCAGCACCAATACCCAAAGGCAACTGCACCAGGCACATCATCTAGCCCAGCTGAGCCAAAGTCCAAACAAGCCTAGAACAAGTAGGCAGAGCCAGCCAAAGCTAGCCCCACTGGTCCGGCAATAAGTACAGACTGAAGGAGGTGCAAGAGGCAACACTAACTGATGCGACAAGAACGGGAGGGGAGAGTGAACACCAGTAGACAAACAGGGCATAGGCCCCACTTGCAATGGGCAAAGCTGCCAACCACAGTCCACAACTGAACTACCTGAACACACACACAACCTGAGTGGCTGGCAGCCGATCGTCCTACCCCATCTCAGGCAGCAATGAAAAGGCCACACCAGGGGGTAGGTTTTTTCAGAGTCAAAGCCATCCCCACCGAGGGGAGGAGGAGACACCTGACTGAATCACGGTAAATGCTATAAGGACAAACTTCCAAGGGAAAGGGGAATAAACAACATCATAGGATTCCGACAGTAGAAACACAATGTAACAAGGAGGGGTCCGGCGGGTACTCCCTACCAGCTGAGGAATGATGTGGCAGATACATCGAGTTGAAACTTAGGAGGGTCATCAGTCTGACCTAAGGGTGTTTTGTATCATGAGAACTCAGGACCCTGTGAAAGCCCAACAAGAAGCATGAGCTGGCCCAAAGAATGACACGGGTGATCCCCCCAAATACAAAGTTCAATTCCCCCAATCGAACTTGGAACATGCGAGTAGACGATAGATAGTAAGCTGAAGACATTTTACCCAAAGCAGCTCATAAACGACCGTGATGAATTGCTCGAAGTGCCAGCATTATAAGATAACCAGCAGGCGATGAAAGGAGAAGCAAACAGGTAATCCGCCACGCAACACCTAACAGACCTGAAGACCAAAGGCCCCAGGAACTACTGAGCGAACTCAAATATCTCCCCGAGAATCTGAGGCATCAAGGACCATCTTGGATGCAAAACAAACAATGGGGGGGAAGCGATCATACAGACAAGGAAAAGTACTTAGAACAAATTGTGAAGAACCTATTCTCCTCAGCCGCATTAGCCTCCTTATATAGTGTTCATTCCGCCAATAGCCATGTGACCCAAAGTGGTCACATGTGCAAAACCAAATGATAACAAACTAGGCATGTGACCAAGATGGTCACATGCTCAAAACCAATGACCTCATAGTGAGGTCATATGCAAAAACTCATAAACCAATCATGACACAATATACAAATCATATAACTCGACCGAGTCATATATGTGAAACCCATGACCTCATAATGAGGTCATGTGTGAAACATAAATCATATGTGCAAGGCATAGCTGCAAGGCACACTCACAAGATATACCTGTCAGGTGCACGTCCCGTGACTCATATTTCAGCCATGTGCGAAAGCATCCCAAATCTCACACATAACAAATCATATGACTCAAATGAGTCATAGGTGTGAAACAATAACATACCTGTGACTCATAACCATGTGTCATGTAAAAGCTCTTTCCTCGCCAAGCCACAATTATGACCAATATCTTGAATTAGAAAGATATGAAAGTAAGTGGTTAAGAGACAGAGTTGTTAGAGAGACACTGAATAGGAGAGAGACATATTTTCATATTCCTATAATTGTTATCATCTTGGTGTTTTCTTTCAGCTGTGTGATAGTCTGTGAAGATCGACTTACCCTATTCCAACAATCGCAATTGTTAAAAAGCTACTCAGGACTGTTATTGTTTTTATTAAAAACTACTGTAAGCACGGTAGCCGAACTCGGAATCAGAATATCTAGTCTTTATCACTACCTACCGGCCCCCTTACAAGTCTTCACCTTGTGATATGTACTTGTGTTAATTGTATCCTGTGACTATAAGGCTAGAGAGTCCAAGGTGTAAGGATAATACTATATACCTCTCTGCCATAGATCCACTAGGATCCCATTTCCAGGATATATGGAATGGGACTTTAGGCTAAGACTGACAAGTGGAACAGAGTAGTTCTTTCAACTACCTAGAGTGTTAGTAGGCTTCAAACATGTGATTACCCTTTCAAGGGCCATTGGCAGTGCGATGTTTTTGCACAAAGAAATTATATTGAATGGTAGTGAATGTTTACAAAAGACCAATACATTCATACTGACACCATTATAGCTAGAGGAGTCTATAAACCATACAAACACTACAAGGGAAGCCAATGGACTTCACCAGTTCTTAAAACTGCACCTAGGAATGCGTTGTAGTTCTGTGAATAATTTCCAACACTGGAATAAGCACTGAAACCCGATTACCCATAGTAAGAAACAGTTGCCGACTGAAGGACTATCTCCAAATCAGGTAAAATGGCTTCCTGTGAATTGGTTGGAAGTTATCCAAAGGATATCCATTGTTTGAATCCACATTTACACAGGTTATATTTCAGGTGCCTTTGGAAGGTTGAAATTGTTACTGCCACTACTGACACAACTGAAAGATGTAACAGATTATTTTATTGATAAGGGAGACAATTGCGGCCAAGTCAGTTCAACATGAGAAATAGGTCATCAGTCTAGTTACTCTTTAAATCTGATAATTACTATGGGAATTGTATAATTCTTAGTTAGCAATATCTTAATTGCTGAAGAGGTTGGGGTAGTTTGCAGGATGCCCAGGTGTTTGCACCTTGGAAGAATACCCAGTGTTGCGAGTTATAACTAAAGAGGTACGAAGTTTGTATAGTAGTTAGATGTAGTCCACTAAGGCTCAGACGTGGAATATAAATATCGAAGAGCCTCCCAACCTTGTAGACATCAGGATCCTATCTTCTCCATCAGTTCACGCTCCATGTCTGTACGACTCATTGCAATTTTTATCATACAGGTAGTATTTTTCTCCACCGCCGCGGTTCTTTGCTATCTTCTCTGGTTCCTCGCTTTCCTCTCCGCTTCCTGCACCGGTGATGTTTTCGCTGGTCTTCGTCCCGATTCATTCTTCACCGCGGTTATATTGCTCATTGATCCTGTTTTTTTTTTTCTTTTTCTTTTACCGCTGTTGTATCCGAGTCGCCTTTGATCCTGTTCCCCGTACCCGTATTCGCTCAAGTACCATTGTCGTTTCTACCAATACCCCCACACATTAAATAAAAAACATAATTCTGACCTAAGCCCGCAGGCCAGCTTCCGGGTAAGCGCCAGTGATTAAAAATATGAGGCTATGCCACCTTTGAAAAATTATTTTTTTCTAGTTGTGAAACGAATGTTAAGTATAGCAGTCATTGATGGCCACTTGTGGATCGAGGGCATGGTTCAAAAGGTTGAGTGATCCATGGCAAACGAGTACCAACACCCCACCATTCCCAAATCTAGCAAGCTCTTCTGCTACCCATCGAGCGGTTGTGTAATCTGGGGGACGTATATATCGCTATATTCATAGTGCACCCGTACTCAGGAAACTGCTATGGACGGTGGGTTTGCTGCTTGGAGATCGTATCATTGCGCAACCCTTTCCCTATGCAGTCAGGGTTGTCAACTTCGCTTCCTCACTGGAAGGGATTCTGTAACAATGTTATTTGACAGGACTTTCCTATGTACGTTCATATATTTTCGCAACACTCGGCTGTGCTGGTGCAGGATCCAAGCCGGAGTGTGCCTGGTTTGGAAAGCGGGTATTTGTCAATCATGTGATGTTTTGTAATGTTGCGGAATAATATAGTTTATCAACTACAGCGGGGGGAGGGACGCTTGGCTCATACGAGACCTCCAAATCCATCACGGTATAAACCCTGTAACTTTGCGGTGAGGATTTGTATGTCCGTCATTCTGTTTTTAAGCGTAGCGCGGTTCTGAGCGCCACACTGCACGCTGCGCTCCCAGTACTCTACGACAAATGGGGCAGCCAAGCTTGTTTATCCGCCCCGGTAGGGCGTGCGTTAAGCTGTTCCGTTGTCCTGATTTTTCTCTAATGTACACTTTAATGAACCTTTCTTCACAGCTGTTTCTCTCCATGCTATATCCTCTCTCGTCTGCCACCATGCGATACGCTTATTTATGACATCATACAGCTTATAACATTTGCTTGGTTGGTTTCGCACCGCTCTCTATTACATCGAAAGACGGCATTTGCCCAGACATAGCTAAATTTCTATTGTCCCCTACAAAACCCCATTCATTCGAAATTTCATGCGATTCACCGGTGGATGAAAAACCGTCATCGATGCTCGGGCTCCTGTGTCCCTGATCTCTCAACAGCTGCGGAGGTGTTAGTAGTATGGAAATTGGCTCTCCCGATACCTGCACATTATAATTGCCGAGTGCTCCGTTTAGTGAGACCTGCGACGTGTGCTATTGCTGATTGGTGTCTTCTCCGCCAACCATGACATCGTACTATTCATAGAGCCCTGTCATTAAGCCTTTATCATACATGGTTTGTCGCAATGGTCTTAAGCACCAGGAGCTATCGTGCACCGTTGTCCTTCTCATAGAAAGACGCCACATGTTTATCTATCATCCAAGGAGGGAAGGACAACACAGGGGCAATGGTATACGGCCGCGGAAAAGAGCAAATATGATAGGATGAGAGCAGCAAGGTATAAACGAGAATTTCCCAAGAGCACTAGAACTAGTCGTAAACTCAGCAGTGTTCCGGAAAAAAGAAGTTCACCAACCCACGCACGACCATACTAGTAGAAGCAACTCCCCAGGAAGGTTAACGTCGGGGCTGTGGCATCTATAAGTGCATTGTGGGCTCGTCTGGTGGGAATTCCAGTGGCTGGAAGGGGGGGCGTTAAAGGAGGATTATCGTTAGACAGGTGCTGGGGATGAGAAGAAACGGCGGTAGATGCGACAAGGTGGTGTTTTCTACGCCTTATATCGCGCCAGAGGCTACCGCCCCCAGAGATTGTAACAGCGCTGAAGTCTTCTGCCGGCCATGCCTATCTGCGAACAACGAAAGGGCCTGGCCACCAGTTTGTGGCCTGTCTGGTTGGACGTCTTCCCCTCGCGTTGTCTTTGCGCTACCTGCTCATGTCTATACTGAGCAGGGAATGAGAGTGCTGTCTTGCCTCAACCATCTGCCCTGTCTTGGGTGACCTCTTTCGCTACAAGAACAAAGTTCGCAACTGCTTCATGTCGCAGACCCGCGGTATGTGAGAGCTCTATTTGGCAGAGATTGTCTGACTCGTCTGGGTAGATATTTCCCTGCCCGCGTGATATTTTCTCAAGTTCCACATCTCCTTACAAAGCGGAATCGAGAGCTGTATTGGGCCATCATTTTCCTGCTTGTCAGGGTGGACCTCGAACCGCTCTGGTGAATGTCACACCACTTCTTGATGGCCACAAGCAGCAAAATGTGCGAGCGGGGTTTGGAGGCCATTATCCCACTTTTCGCGATCGATCTCTTCAAGCCCTGGCAATATTTTCACTACTTCCTCATGTCGATTGCGTTTCGCCCGCGCAAGTGGCACATAGCCCTCCATATCTCACGCGGTGATATCGCAACATATCGAGTAAAGCGAAGGTTCTGAACGGCGATGTGTATTACTGACAACTGAATCGAAGGTGGCTGTAGCACTATTTAAGACCTAAACTCTCCACTTGCGACGAAAGCGATTCGGTGGATATGTCAGGGTCAACCTGCGCGAATGGTATCCGCGCAGGCGATCTCACGCTGTTCCAGGGGTTCGTCTTGCTATCCACTGCCCGGTACAGAAAACAATATTCTAGAAAGGCAGTATCACAGGGGCAAGGAGACGGATTGGTCGAACTGGCCATAACCTGCCGGCAATTGAGATAGGTCAAGCAGATCTCTTCCGTTGCTACATGGAAGAGATCAGCTGGAAATATATCAGGATGAAGAGAATAGTAGTCTTGGTGGGTGATGTGGGCCAGTCGCATGGTGGATGCCTCCTTGCCCACTTTAAGAAGCTCCTGCAAGCTACCAGCCAGCATCGACAGCAAAGGGATGTTGATATAATTGAAGCAGTTGCAGCCCAGCTCGACTGCGAGCATGGCGGAGCTCGCCCGTCCTGAGTGGCCGCTATGTATGACTAATCCACCTGTAGTCTTCTATTCCAAGTCTCAATTTATCGTGGCCCTTCGCCTCTACCGAGTCTATCATCCTATAGTACACCTTCCAGACCGACACTGAGGGTCATTTTTGCTAGGTATTCCCCGTCACCGATAGATTGTCAGTTCCCGTAAGACTGCTCCGAGATTTGAGGAAACTGGTAGAGCCCGGCCATCATGGCTATGTTTTGGGTAGGATGCGGTCGAGTTCCTACCCTTTTGAGTGTGGTTGTCAGCTAGTATTTGATGAAGCGATAGAATGGAGGGTCGATAGAGGATAATGCACAGTGTTCGCAGACGGCCAGACTGGCCCGCAGATAGCCTGCAGATATACAGTCCGGCCAGGCCAGGCCCTTTGAAAGCTTGCGGGCGTCGGAGATACCCAGCGGCACAGCCCCCAGGCTTTCGGTATCTGCCATCGCATTAGTTAATACTTGGTTAGTGTGTGGCAGACATCTGCAGATGCACCCTAGTATCTGCGGATCTCTTAAGATACCCAGAGATATCTGAAGATGCCCGCAGATATCAGAAGATGCCTACAGATACCTGAGGATGCCGCAGGTTATAATATATAGATATTCGCTAATATCGAGGCAATATATGAAATATTCATATAATAAGGCCATGATAGGTAGAGAGTGTCCGCGATTCTTGTTCTTTCTATCCTGACGGAGGTATCCTATAAATACACAAACTGTTCCTTTGCAAACATCTTCCTTGCCCATCGACCGCGCAGAATTCCATACCACATTTTCGTCATGAGGCTACACCATTCCTTTCATTCGACTCCTTCAAACATCCCCTAAAGCGTTTCCCCTAAGCTATAGCTGTTCCAGGCAGTCCTGATACCTTTGCGCATCTTCTCCAGTTTCCTCACTCTTATAGTGCAACACCTGATCCGCCATCTCTTCCACATGTAATCGCACTCCTCCACAGCCACAAACCACAAACCCGAATCCCGTAGGCAAGTCAAGAAAGGTGAAGGTAACATTCAACAAATAATCTCCCGGGAAGCTGACACCCCACCTGCCCCACACGGAGGATGTTCATTCCCACTCTTGCGCAGCCAGGAAATTCCACAAACACGGGGCCCCCCCCGGAGAACCATCCTGCATCATGCGCCTAAACCAGCGACACCCAACTGTACAAAAAATCAGAGGTTGGAAAGAAGGAACAAGGAACCCATCGGATGAGAACGTCCGCTGCGCCCACAACAAGTGGGGAGTCCCATTTCCACCCTTGCCCCCCCAGTGGATCGCACCACCACAACCCCGCACGCCCTTGCCAGCACATGCTCCCGTACATCGCAGCGTATACCAGCGACACTCGGCTTCACAAAAAATAACAAAAATGGATGCATTTAAGCGAAAAGGATAACAATGGCCAACAACCACAAAGCTGCGTGAATAGTCCTGCAGCTAGAGTATATGGTAGAGTATCATCGTAGCCTTTTGAAATACATTTAATTTTAAAGTTCATCCAATGGTGGGTCTGTAATGAGTATTTTTGTAATTATGGAAAAATATTTTGTTTACATCGAATGATAGCTAACATCAAGATCTACCTCTAAGCAAGTTTTGAAATATTTTTAATATAAGCTGTGGTTATTACAAAGTAAAGTAAAATAACAATACACGTTGCATACTTTCAGGACATTCTTAATCTGCTCTAAGAGAATAAAATGCAACCAAGCTTGAGATAAGATATAGGTATACAAGAGCAGTAAATAAAAAGATGCAAAACGAGGAATAACTAACAATATAGATCTAGAAAAAGTAGCATGGTACAAGAATTACAAATTACACCTCTAGCTGAGTATGAACCCGATTATCCTGTCGGTTCCAAGAGCAAGTGTAAAGCAGTAACTCAGAGCTAATAATTCTATTAATTCTGCTTACTCATCTATTATATTCTTGCCTTAGTATGTATTATTCTTAAATTCTCAATTAAAATCTATTGATTAAATTATAAGTCATAGACTTTCACATACAATTATAAAAACCACAATACGCATTATCTATCTTCTATTTTTATACTATTTAATTTGTTGGTTGTTGAATCGTTTCGATTTCTTTGTTAAAACACGTTTTTCTCTTCTTCTCAAGACCGCATTGGTCGCCATAGAATCTAAATGTGAGCATAACTCAAAACACCTAAAAGGCGGTCGTACTCCTTCTCCCATAATGACACCCCAATGATACAATGAACAGGAAACAACGCTGCTAGAACCTCCATCCCACCGAGCATATATCGGAGATCCCATTCCCACCCCATACCAAGCCATAAGCCCCCAGGCCTATTCACCAACATCACCCCCGCACGGAATGAGTATCATAGATCAAAGGAAACAAAAAGAATCGAAAACAACCCCGGCCGAACCCCAGCCACACCAGCGTGATTCCAATTCGCAACCGCGCCCACCCAGAGAATCCAAGCAGACCCCCCGCATTCTCCCTCCCCTAACGATACTGCCCCTGCACCAGTGAACCCAAGCGGCCAGTCCGTCCGGCTTTGGGTACTGCCGGACTGACCCAGGCTTTTCAAAATAAATGCCCGGCCTGGCCTGGGCATCTGGTGGCTTTGCCTGGGCAACTGTAGGCTTTTCCTTGGCATCGGCAGGCTTTGCCGGACACGACTGTAGAAAAGCGGCTTTTCCAAACTAAAGCCAGGCTCAGCCTGGGGCACACGCAAACACATGTTTCAAGAGTTCACTTTTGTTTCTTCGCTGAGGAATATTTTAATACTCAACAGAATTTTTCTTTAATATTTTATAAAATTACTCGGTTAATACATGTTTACAGGTGATGATCAAACAGTTGTATGAACAACCGTATAGAGTGTCTTGAAGGTAAACAATATATTTGGGCATCCTGCTGCTTCATCGGTGGATGACACGGATTTGTCCAGATAGGATAGCACCAGGGGAATGTTTCTCCTATTATCCTATTCCGAGTGATTAAAATAGAAAGCCTTCCGGCGGTCAATAGATATCCCCGGATTACCCGGGCATCTGACCGCCCTCCCTGGCCACCTGGCGGCTTTGCCTGGGCATCTGGCGGCCCTGGCCTAGGTTTCACCAAGACTCGACCGGGCGGTTGCCCGTGCGCCGTCGGGGTTTGGCGGCCGCCGAGAATTTCGACCGGACTGACCAAGGCTTTTCGAAACCATGGCCGGACTGACCGGACTGCCGACCCATAGTCGGGACCATGGTCTGGACTGGCCGCCTGGGATCACTGCCCTGCTCTATTCAGATCCACTGCCTGCCCAGAAAAAAACGTAAAGTGAAGTCAACAAAAGAGCCGTGAATATCACTGGCCTGAAAAACCAACACCTTTTGGATCCCAATTCCTGCCCGGGTCCACCTAGGAGCTCCCGGTTCATCACCCACCCTCTCCCTCCTCTAATGACATCCCCCTTGACTTACTTAGCCCAAAGATTGGCGCAGACAAAAATGTAAAATAAAGCATAAAAAGAACCCAAAAACCCTCCGGTTGAACCCTCGACACACAAGGGAAATCCCACTGAATCCCCCACGTTCTCCCTCCTCTAACCATAATGCCCCCGACCCACCCACATCCAAAGCCCGCGCAGGCATGGAAATAAAGAAAAACCGAAACAAGCCCTGTTGAACGCTTGACACACACGAGGGATCCCACCCGTGCCCACCCAGATAATCCCACAGAACTTACCGCCCTCATCCACCTCTAGAAATACACGCCTTGATATCATATATTCACTTCCAACACCCACGCACACAAAAAAGAACATTATCAAATGATAAAGACAAAAGATAAAACCACATAGGACCAGCCAAACCCTCCCCAGAACCGGGAATCCATTTGAACCCCTCGCCCTCTTCCCCCTCTAATCATTCTCTCCTTCACATATTCACTCCCAACACCCACGCACGCAAAAAAGTACAGCAAAGACAAAAAAGGAACGCCAAACAGCACTGGCCGAACCCTCGCCATTGGCGGGGATTCCACCGTACCAGAGTGCTATCCCGTTTATCGCCCGCTCCCTAACGCATACATAAGAAATGCTAAATAAAAAAATAAAAAAATGAAAAAGGACACAACCCAGACAGGACACCCACCGCGCCCGGAGCATGAGGTGGATGCCCATCCCAAACCTTGTCACCCAAGGGATCCGACTTAAACCCTGCCGCTCTCCCCACCCTAATCATGGCCCGTGGGGATTGCCCACACAATGAGATTGCCAGTATGGCAACACTCTCCATGCCGCTAACCACAGCGGATCCACACTCTTCGCTCGCACTTCCTAACAAGGTGCGGTCTAGGTATCTCAGGTGGCCGCTGCAACCGGGGCTCGGAGAATTCCGGAAGCCCCCGCTCGTGCAGGAACCTGGTCAACAACTCGGTGACTGAAGGCCCGGCGTGGGTGGGGGCGGTTATGACCGTGCCGGTAAGGGTAGTTGTGGGAGCAGTGAAAGCAACTGCAACCTTGGTGGGTTGGCTGCAATACGCGATCAAGAGAGCGCCCACAATGCTAGCAGCAATAGTTGCCCATGGCTCAACCTAATCCTTAAGAAAACCTAACCGCAGACGAATTGCTAAATTAGCATTTGAGTTTGTGGGAAGGGCGCAAATTATTTGAACTGCTCCAGCAGGCTCCCATCTCTGACTTATGTGCGGGCTCGGCCCGCTCTAGCATTCGCCTGTGCGGTCCTTGTGACATGTGTCCGTGATAAGAATAAGGTTTGTGATCGTAGTGTGGATGTTGAGGTCATGGTGTAGGGGTAGTGTCGGTAGAAGGTGGGATGAGGAATTTGTAAAGGACCTGTTTACGAACTGGCTGCCTGAACTCGCCCTCCGTCTCTACACAATCACCGGAGACCTCGGGTGCATGACGATGAGGGGGAGTAAGCAGAAGATTCTTGAGCAAACTGCTCTAGCAGGCTCCCAGTTCTTCCTCGGGTACTGACTCGGCTCGCTATAGTCTTGGTCTGGGGGGTCGTAGTCATATATTTCAATGATAGTAATAAAGCAGTGAACCTAAGCGTCCAGTCCGTCCTTCCTTCGGTGCCGACAGGGCAACCGGTAGTGACTGGACAGATGTCCGGGAGGGACAGGCATCTTGGGGTCCGTGGGGGCGACTGTCCCTGTAGGGTGCCCCGGATGATTGAGAACACAGGAATATGATTGGTGATCGTAGCGCGAAGGTTGGGGCGGTGCTGGAGGGGTGGTGGAAGGCGGAAGGTGGGATCAAGGCTTTGTAAAAGGTTTGTTTTGCCAGCCGGCTGCCTCAAGGCGTGTTCCGCCTCTGCACCAGTGATGGAGACCACCTGTGTATCACGTTCGTGGAAGGTGTTTTATTGTCGAGCTATGGGTCAACCGCGGTGTATAAATACACGATTAGGCTGCACTCCATGTCTCCCCTAGAGCGGCAACGTCCTCTGGCCGTAATTGACTGAGTGGTCATCCACGGGTCCCACACCGTCTTCCAAATCTCGTGCGGCGGCTCCTGGAAGGCGGAGCCACAGAAAAAGACTGGGAGTTACGGTGCAAAGTTCTTAAAAGTGGGCACTCCGATGAAGCACCAATTCTGTTGCAACCCATTGAGCTCAGAGTTGCCAAGACCCGTGGGAACAGGTGGAAAGGTACACCACCGGACAGCAAGCAAATAGTGAACAAAGAGGCAATGGAGATTTGTGGACCTTATAAAATGGAAAAATGAATTGTCTTTAACAAAAAAGAGAAATCTAACGAGAACCTGGAGCTAAGGAAATATGACGATGGTTTTTCACATGTTGGACAAATGACTTCATTGTCATCACTTATCACTTTGCTTTCTTCATTCCTACTGCTCTACAGTACTTCTCATCATGGCACTAGGTTCATTATATCACTTGTTTCACTCTCTCCAAAACCTTTAATTTTTTATTTGTGCACTCCACCTGCAGGTAGCATTTTATTGCAAAAAACAAAAGCGCTAGTTTGTTCTTCTCATAAATGCCTTCTTCTCAGCGCTTTTTATTAAATTTTTTACAAAATTCTTTGTTGTGGTTGACTAGTTCAATATTGCGTTTGGCTTGTTCGGAGGGTCCGGTTTCACATAATTTGCACTACAGGAGATACCACTAATTTACGCTACATCCCTCTCTATCCTACTGTGTTGTCCTTGCTTCGCATCAGGTGTGATGACTGGAAAGGCTCCAGGCTGAAAGAGGTGTGCAGGTTCTCATTTGTGCAATATCACGGTAGACTCTCATGCGGTGGGTCCCGAGCGCCTGGTGCGGCAGCTTTCCTGATTCAGTTTGTAGCGCAAGAATCCCCGTTGCTTTTGGGAATCGCTCCCCGTTATCTACAAAAGGGACCAACCATCATTAAAGGTCACGGACCGTGTGGAATCGGACGAACAGGATCTAACACGGTGGGGTAATCTTGTTGTGATATTACCAAAACCTAATTTGCCGTGCCCCCCTGTGCAGCTGATAAGAAATGCGGACCCTCCGGGGGTCGCATGGTCCATTGGATCAATGGAAAAAGATGAATAAAGGTAGAGGTTTGTAATACCGTTGTATAGCATGAAGGTCGATTTTTGAAGTGGTTTAGATAGCTGCCCCAACCTGATAGGGAGTAATAGCACCCAGGCCTTGTAAAACCTAGCTTTACCAACCAGGGATGCTGGGCTAATCGGGGCAAAATCGAGAGAATTCGTATAACGACTGCCTAATTGAGTCTGATGACGGTTAGCCAGAAACAACGTCACAGAGGTGAACTCAAAACATGGAGGCTACGACAGTGCCGGCTTTGGGGTAGGCGGGCACGGGTTTCTAAAAAGCGTACCCGGTCTTTGCTAGGAAGAAGCAATAGACTAATACATTCCGCGCTAGGGACTATGAGGCAAAATATCACGATTAGAGAGTTTGGAGAAGGAAACCTAGGTGGTGGAAGGATCGGGTATTTTCGGTTAAGCTACGGAGGTACAGCCTATAAGTTTTGTATGTTCCACAGGCAGAGAGTGCGACACCCTAGGCTTGTGGAACATATAAAGCCTACGAGCTATACCTCCGTAAGTGTCTTGCAGAAAGAGGTGGCGGGCGATACGCGGGAGGGGAATACTCGCTCGCCAACCCCAAGAATATATCCGTGGACCGGATACACGGTCAGGACTGCAACAAAATACCGACCTGCAGATCCCCTCGTGGCAAATGTTGAAAATCAAGAAGCTTCCATGGTTTGGAGGATGAGGAAAAGGTTGTTTGACAATGGTTTGGAAATGCAATGGTGGAACAAGGTAAGTAAAATGGTCTGCGTGTGAGTAAGGGTATGCGAGAACTTGAACTAGTGGTTAGTGCAAGGAGAAGTGTTTGGAAGGTTTTAGCAATTAGCACTAGGGATACCGGAAGTAACAGGTTACGCTCCGGGAGTCTAAGAGGTAATAGGGTGTCGCACTATGAGAGTTAGGAAACCGGAGAAGAAGCACGAAGGTATCAGGTCTGTCTTGAACAGCTAAAGCGTAAGGGAAACGTTTTGGGAGATGTTTGAATGAGTCAAGCGATAGGAACGGTGTGGCATCATGATGAAAATGTGGTCTGGAATTCTGCGAGGTGAATGGACAAGGAAGATGTTCGCAAAGGAACAGCTTGTGTATATATAGGACACCCCCGGCAGCATTGAAAGACCAAGAATCACAGACACTCTCCACCTATCATTGCTTTATTATTTGACTGATAAGCGTATTTTTCGGAACCTCCTCTGGTTGACCACAACGGGGACAACCTCCCCCAATCCCCAGACTAGACATGTAGCTATTGTAAATTTATCTTTGACGTGATATCCTTGACCTAATTCAAAGAATACGAAACGAAGATATATAAATACTAAACTACTATCCCATCATGCATACTTGCAATTGTGACATTCTGTCCCCATCTGCGTCTCACCGCTGTTTTTCGCTTCCATTTTGAATGTAAAAGGTTGCGCTAAGGCAAATACAAGCAAAGCTTAAATGCCGCCCTGTGAGCAAGAACTGCTTTATAAGCCCGAGTGGGGTTTCCACGGAGAACTTGGTTTCAGGTGGGTGATAAGTGGCGTGACAATTGAGAACAATACAGTCATCTGGTTTCGTGGTGTAGTTGGTTATCACACCAGTCTAACACACTGGTGGTCCCCGGTTCGAGCCCGGGCGAAATCAATTTTTTTCCAACCTCCTATTGAAATGACATAAGTTTTTCTTCGACATTATTTTTCTCAGCCCCTCCGGCGCGATTGAGTCCCCTAGCAGATAATTTCTCGCTCTGCAACTTCGCATGCCGGATCGTGGTTCCTAGTTACCGTCATTGAGCGGACATAATCCGTGTCGAGTCAATGCTCCAATGTCGCTATTCTCCTAATTGATCGAATATAAATTTATTTATCCTTGAATAATACGTAGAAAATGACTAATACTTACCAGAAAATAAAATACTCCCCGAACCTTTACCGAGTAGAGCTATATTATTATTCGGCATGCCGACTTGAAGGGGCAGCTCTTCGCCAAAGGCAAAATTATCGTGCGGTTGCCTAGTTATTGTCTGCATCCAATTTGATTTGCGGTTTTCCAAAGAATCCGGATGCCCCTCTTCGGTTTGGCCGCAATAATTAATTCGGTGGTAAGCGGTTTGTATTTCGACTAGCTTGAACGTTTCCTCGGCTGTGGCCTATACGTGTATCATAACGCACGTCGCAAAGGCACATCCTAAAACAGAGATCAGATAGGTACACTGAATGATTGAGAAGGAGTGATAACTGTTTCCTTCGATTGGGGTCGCGAATACAGTCGATGGGATCACTCGTCACTCGGACACTCATCGCTCTAACGCCGTGGCTCCTGTCCGATGCGCAGTTTCCGGCTGCCTTTGAAAAGCGCGTGATAGGGAGGTCTGTTCGATTCCGAGACTATCAGTCACTATCGCCCATTGCTTGTTACGTTGCATGCTCACCACCACTGATTTGGTCCCAAAGTGGTGAGAAAGTGGAAGTACTGGTACTGTATTAGGAACCAACCGCCACGCGATACCGTTTAGGGATACCTGTCTCACCACTGAAATATCAGCGATCGCTGCAATGTCGATGTGGAATCAGGACGGCAACGGCAAACCATCAGAACCGGATTTTAGATCACTTAGTGTATCATACATGGAGTAATCCCATCGTGGGATACCATTATAGTTAGGGCCCACCGAGGTCTGATGCCACGGTAGAGCTGTTTGGGGTAACGAACACCTGTGGACATATTTGCCACCATAATATTATTATCATGTATTTAGCCGAGTGTCATTCTTTCCTTTCTCTAGGTCTTGCTTCTGTATCATATATCCTATCTAACAACAAACACACACTCTCCTTTCCAATCACGGTCAGGTTTCCCTCAGCTCCACGCAAGTTCCCCCCACAAGCGGGCCACTGTTCTGACTGCGCCACACCAACCTGCCATCAAGTGTCACATAACGTCATTCCCGGGGATGCGGCTCTTCACCGGGATGCGACTCACCATGGCAACCGTATGAAAATCAAATCTATATTTGATTATCTACATGCATAGTTGCAATAACATTTCAAACATAGATTAGCAAGTACTTTTAAATATGGAGAATAAGAATCTGGAGGTTTTACTTGATAATATGCAACTACTGTTCTTGTATACTGTCTTTATTTTGAAGCAGTTCAGATTAATTATGGCTAAAATAATAAATTTTGTATGTAGTTATTCTCGTTTATATTTATTTCTATGACTTGTGAATATGGCATTTAATTACAGTGAGAGCATATTCTTATAAGTATACAAGACAGAAGAAATTACTCTATGGGGTTATAAAAGTCTTCTTAAGTTTTTTTAAATTTTTACACAACCTGTAAATAGAGTTTTCTTATTTTTACACAAAATTCTCAAAACTACTATAACAAGACATATCTTTCATATTTTGAAATTAGAACTACATTTCCTGATTCTCCATATTTAAAAGTACTTTCTACACAATTTTCAATATGGTATCACAACTTTCTATATAAATAATCAAATATTGATTTGGTTTTCATATGGTTGCCATGGTGAGTCGCATCCCGTTGAAGAGCCGCATCCGCGGGAATGACGTTACCAATTTCGAACGATAAGAACATTACCGATGTGAATTATTTTGCGCGGAATATGGGAGAGAATTCTTACTTCCAAACTGAGTGGTTCTATAGATTAAGGTTAAGGTTAACGGAGACGGATTCTGGCCCGCAGTGAACCTAGCGAGCAGATCAATGCAGGACATGTTGGAACAGGATCCGGATAATGTGTAGTGAAGATGCAATGTACTGTACTTCCAATAATCCTGGTCTATACAAACAATCAGTCATGGGTTCAGGGTCCCATATCAAACATCTGACTATCTCCAAGAAGGCGAGTCTACAGATATCACCTCTCCCGCAACTAGGAGGTATATTAGTGCTCAAACAGGATATAATTCCCACTCAAATAGAGTAACTATTCCGGGCAGCCTTTAAGGAATACAAGTTCCCAATGACAAGAGTCAGAACGAATGAAATACCAGAAAGCATGGCTTTTCAGGCATGATTTGCCAGCTGAGGAAGGAATGTGAAGGTGAGAAGCACATATATAATCAAGAGAAATGTGGTTTAGATGATAGTGTGTTAAGCCTAAGTCTCAAGTTCCCCGAATGTTCGTTCTTACCAAAGGTTACATGGGAAAGACAGAACTAAGGAACCCGATGCAAGGGGGAACATAAACCGTCTTGCCAATGTCTCTCTCAACGACTCGATCGACAGGGATAATAGATTTATGGACGATGCGCACCCCGTTTGGCCAAGGCAACCCGCTGCAAAGACCTCAAACCAATCCTCACTCAAACTCCAAAGCAATCTGCTGTCCAGTGCAGGACTCTTGGACAGTCCAATACCTCCAAACAAATGGAAAAGGTAGAACATTCTCCAAATCCTTGCATCAAAAGTCATGTCTCCGTCTCCGCCTCTCAAGCGTTTTCTATGCTAATATCTTGAGTAACTTCCATTACCTATGGTACAGCCGACCAACAATACCCCCCGTCGTATGGTTGGGGAGACGAGAATAGTGGTAGAAAAGAGAAACCATGTGTAATTATCAACATATGGGGGAATAAAAAGAGAGGAAACGAACCGGTAGGGAAACCTGCTGGACGGTTGACTTGGTTCATAAATTTTCTTTGAAGACTTACTTTTCTAACTTTGCTTAGAACGCGTTTCGTTAAATACATAAGAGTCCCACAACCACTCAACCGATCATTATGTCCCGATCACCGCATATCTACTAAGTATTACATCATCCTGTATATGAGATCTTCACCGACACACATCGCTGCTTTTTTTTCATCACCGAGCCAGGGATAACCCCATACCATCGCAGACCAGTACAAATGGGGCACAAGAGATTTAATAGGAGAGGTGTCCGACAACTAAATGTTGTTTACGCAGCCGTGAAAACAGCAGTAATTTGAAATGGTATCTTATATATTTAGTAGCAACGATATTAGAAATCTGGGATAGACCAAGATACAGCTTAGACAATTCCACTAAGTGACATTAAAGGTTTAGGAGATGAGCAACGAGATAAGAATTCCGGCTACGGTTGGAAGATTGACGTGATAATTACTTCTTGTTCAATGATTCCCCCTCCGTCAAAACGCCAAACAAAAGATTTTTGCTCAACCCTAACCCAACCTGGATGACTGTGCTTCCACCCTGTTCAACGTCGTTGCTTCAATGCAATCCATCGCACTTCGCTTCCAGTACTACCTCCACACGCACCCCCGCAACCACATATCACTCTCCCCGACTATACCACTATCCCTGGTCAGCAGCTCTCCCAAAGCCCCATAATGGGAAATCGGCGTAACCGTGCACCAAAGATGATAGTTGCTCCGGTTACCAATATCCACAAGTTATTTGGAGAAAAATGGATTCTTCTTGACGGAGTATCGATATTCTGTTATAATTGGTATTTAGCCAAATTGGATATAGATTGGTTTTTAACCAGTGCATCTATCTCACATCTTGCGCTTAGGACCTATGATCACCGGGCATCATCGGCCGGAATGGTGTAGTCCACACCAAAAGATGGACCTCAAGTTCACAGTTGACGTTGTCGGAAGGAATATCAGTCGCAAGAGCCTCCGAGATCAGAGAATATTCTCCATGACCAATTCTGTGCTCCCAATAGCCCAGTCCGTCTATCGCCAACGAGAGATGGGAACGACGCTATTATTGGGCCTGGTATATGGAATTGCTTCCCGCGCTCTCTCTCCGTGACTGCAGATACCTATTCTGGGTGTGACGGCTGGTACATAAACCTCAAGCAGGATAGCATCAAAGGCGTCTAGATAACCTTCAGAACCCTTTCGGAATCAAACTAGCACTCGAGGACCGAGACGTCTTGTTAGCTTAAGAGACATCTATTGTCTTGCAATTCAGGTTCAAGCACGGTGTACGGTAGGTTGACATGCCCCCTCGGACTGCGGCTAGCATTGCAAGGGGTCTCGCGGTTCAACTGGCCCATTTTGGACCTCTGATTAATATTCACAATAGAAACAAGATACCTGCCATTATCGTCCCGCTTAGATCCATGTCAAGTTCAAGTATCTGCACGATGACTGGGGCGATCCGGGGATGGTGTGGACGCTGAATCAAGTCTCAACGAAGCCAACGTTAGTGGCATGTGTACTGTACGGGGGTTGATCAAGCGGTCAAGGTATTTGTGCTACATCAGATACGGTGGTAACGGTGGGCGAGAGCGCAAAAATAAAACGAGATAAACTGACGAAGAAGCGAAGATGAGAAGACACGAAAACGACAGTATTCTTCCTTGCACCACGATTCGAGTATACGGAAACCATTTTAGGGACTTTCGACAATAGTCCCCACAACAACTCTCAATCCTATGATTGGCATTCTGATTGGTCTTCCTGGGACCGAGGCTACATTTAGGTCTCAAGAGTATTCCGCCCTACTGAGATGGTTGGCTCAGGACATTTCCCCGCTTCATCCAAACCTGGTTGCTAACATCTTAATATCTTTTCGGCTAGTTTTAGAGAAGGATTATTCTCTATGCATCCCACGGGTTGTGGCCACACCCAGGCCCAGAGTGCTTGCGATTTACACCAGCCGATCAGGAGCAGCACAGGTACTCTATCCCTCCTACAATCACCATTACCCGGACAAGCGTATCAACCCCTTCCCACACTGTGTCTGCATTCATCGACCTGTTGAGATTATTCATGAGGCTGGAGGAAATGCTGGAGAACCTTGCATACTGGCAGCCTTGGATATGGAGGATAGCTGAGGAACCAGCGCAGCGTCTCCTGCCATAGCCAACACCTGGTGACGAGTTCGGTCGTAAAAAGCGTGAAGGAGTCTTTTTCATCACTACACTCTTGTTGTGCGGGGATTCCCTAAAGGAAGAAACTAGGGTGGAGGTGGCGCTGGGGCTGTCATGGGGTCCCCTGAGTGGGCGCGGTCTAAATGGGGTTCTTGTCTGTTCTGTCATCCAACGAAGCACTTTACGCTTCATCCCGCGATCCAGAACTCATACTTCCTTGACCCACGATATTGAGACCACGATATTAGCGTTTGGAACCATTACAATTATCCGGGCTGGGTGGCTGAGCACGGCGAGGTATGGCGTTGGTATTTCACAGGACAGACCATCCTAGGGACTGGCAATCGCGCCCTGCAGTCTTTGTACAAGGGGCATGTGCGGCATTCAATTCCGAGGCCTGGCTAATACCTGTGGGTCCCGGCCGTTGATGCTAGTAACCCTGCACATTCTACACCACGCAAAATCTACAGGGCCCCGCCCACCGTCCCGGGCATTCTCCTATTCAGGGGCGTTGATCCAGTCGGCACCCGAAGCAAGCCGAATTGAACCATTGGGTTCACTGCGGTGCTTTTTGCATTAGCCTATTCTGCCATGCGCTGGTTCACCATGCGTTACAGAATCAGGATTATGATAGTTCCCAGACCGGCCCTTGCGGTAGGCCTACTTGCCGTCTGGGAGGAGCGACAATATACCTTTCAGCGGTCAAATCGTGAGTATGATGGCCAGGCAGTGGTGCCGTTGCTAAGAAGCTTTTAAAGCGGGAGCAATTGGAGCAGTCCCGGTGCCCAGTGCACTGTGAGTGCAAGCTCATTTCCCACCTGCAGACTAACATGGCGCTGCTGCTGCCGAGGGTCCCCTTTGTCTGGCTTTCAATACGGCCGGACTGACATAGGGTATTCCGTGTTGGAAATCATGGATGATCCACGGCATGCTCATGGCTTGGTTCTCTTGTGTTCCGGCATATCGGTCGGTTGACATCTCTAGCCGTTATTTCCCGCCTGCATATTCACTGTACATTCCCGGGGCCAGCCGTTTGTCCTGTCCCACCTGTTCGCTCCCCTCCCGACACTCGTTCGTTTTTTTGAGGCGTTTGTTTTGATGGGGCCGAAGTTGACGATGTGCGCTTTGAAATGGCTCTTGCCATGGAGAAGGATATGCGGTCAAGGGAAGGTATAGACGGTCGGGGTCTTTGTTCCTGTATTTCGTTTGTTAGCGGGGGAGCGTGGAAGGCGGTCGGAGCGCGGAAGTCAATTGGAGAGTCCTGGGGGTTGTCTATTATTTGTTTTTTCTTCTGTCAGGATGATTGATAGCATGAGAGCGCATAGAGGAAATGGATACGAGCGTGGGAACCGTTGGAGATACCAGTGTGCCGTGATCGGAGGAGGGATATGATGAGTGATCATTGTCGTTTATGTTTACCCGTGCCTTTTCCTGTCAGATATTTTAGTTAGTCATGGGGTGGTGGAGCAATGATAGAGTCGCTGAATGAAGCGAGTTGAGGAGCGACCCCTGTGGACTTCTAAGCTTTTGGTTGTGCGGGGTTTTTTCACAGCGTATTTAGTCATCGCCATTTCATTGCATCGTCGTTCGGTATCGCCGCGGCACCGGCTCGCCCGTCGCTTCCTAAAATTCAGGGGGGAGCCGGGCCGGCGGGGGTGCGAAAGCATGTTTTTCGGATCCAAGCCGCTACCAGCCACGGTTACCTCAGCGCCGATATTTCAAGAGATCATGTGTGCTTGATTAGCAAGATATCTTTTATGAATCAACATTGGCAGTTGTTTAGAAAATTACGCTGTTAATACATATTCTCCCGGTCTGGCTTGAGAATTGTTTAGATAATAAAGTGGTACCACTAACCTTTTCACTCAGCCAAGTGGGGAACATTGGCGATAGATTCCATTACATTCAAATGTTTTGCAGTGTCCTTATCGACATTGGCGTTGATAACGCAGTGCTTGAGTTGGCTCTTTTTTTTTTTAGCCTATGCATAGGCCTACCTCCGATTGGCCAATGTGGGGAAGGAAATTTGTGTAAAACCGATTGTAGGTTATCGGCGCGTTTCATAGCAGGGAAAAACAGTGATTAACGTAACCCATAGTCATATATCGAGGGGAAGACAAAATATGTTCATCCATCCAGGAGGCAAGCATAGAAGGGAGAACAAATAGGTTAGTCCATCGGCTCAATTACCGAGTAGTGACAGAGACTGTAAAGAAATGTAAAAGTAAACGAAGATAAAATTCAATAGAAACCTAATCCTTTCTATAACAGAAATCTAGAGTGCAGCACCGTACTTTTACAACAAGAATATAACCAAGCGGAAGAACAAACAATAAAGACTAGGGTAACATCAACTGCGCCATGTACTCGAGAAGATCCAACTGATTGATTCATCATCCCACTGGTTATTCTGTAGCCAGAGTGCTGTAGCACCTCTTTAAATCCCTCATAATCGTCAACCATCACCTAAACCTTCCCGCGATACCCATCATCATTGTCTTCGCTGTCGCTATCCGCTTGTTCATCGCGATCATCGTGATTTCGCTGACTCTTCTTCCTAGCGCCTCCACCCCCCCCTTCTCGACCACCTCTTCCTACATCTAGACTACTGCCACCGACACGGCGGGGAGCCTTCACTTCGGGGTTCTCAATTTCATCGCAGGCGTCAACCCATTCGCTGTATACGTCGATCGGGGCCGACAAATCTATTGGCCCAATACACAAATGTTAATGTCGATCTCTTTACATTGAGTGATGAAAACGGCCAGCATCCATATGGTATCAACCGCGCGAGATCGGGGCAGTTCCGAGAGCCAACGCCAAGGATGGTGACGTGTGTATTTGCCACGACAAAGAAAAACCAACCAAAGCGAAAAAAAGGATAAAGGTATCATAGGAATAAAGGTAGAGAGGCAAACAACTGTCACATACAGTTTATGGTCATCTTGAATCTCTGTCCACATGCTCTGCAGGACAAGCTGCCAATACCGGCTTTTTTATCGAGCACGCAGGCAAAGGTGTCCTGGTTATTGCAGAAAAGGCACATAAACGTAATTGCGAGGGGCTCCTTCTGTGGTTATAATATCGTTAGTATGAGGGGATGGACAGGATAGATCTGCATGGCGTAGGGTGACATACCTTTTTGAAGATGATAGGCTTGCGGGACGCCCTCTGATGTTTGCCGTGTTGTTGGTAGAAATCGTTAGGTTCTTGCCCATGAAAGGGCTCATTGATGTGGTACCATGTCGGTTACTTGTGTAAATTGGTGCTATGAGTTCAGCCACGTGAAAAAAGTATTGAAACGAGGCGGCTTGGCACAACTCATGCGGGGGGGAGGTTCAACAATACAAGACAAAATCTCAACAGTAAGAAATAATGAAATATCAATCGTTATAGTAGTTTAAAAGTATGCTACAATAGTGGAATCACCAGCGGGTAGGGCTCCCATGGGCCTTTCTCAAAGCCACAATTCGCCTCAGGATACCATCAATCTATTTATATATTTGACCCCACTGCAACCCGTCCCATACCTCCTGGGCAAGCCGTATAATTTCATCACGACTATGAGGGCATTGAGCAGGATTCCGTATAACCTTCCTGAACCTATCCTTCCACACAGACCATACATTCTCAATTGGATTCATATCTAGTGAATGGGCCAGCCAATCCATTCTTTTAATCCCATTGAGAAGTTGAAAATGTTGGGAAAAGGTTGAAGTGTGATAGCTAGCCCCATCTTCGATCATCTCTGTCCCAGAATACAGGCCTCCCATCTGCTGATAACGTAGCATGATATGTGGTATCATTACCTCATCCACATATTGTATTGAATTGAACCCAACATGATCACGGGATGAGGTCCTCTCTGCTTCAGGTCTTTACCGGAGGGGAACAAGTAGGCTGTGTGCTTGTAATGTAAATGCACCAAAGAACTGAATGGTAACTGGTTGGCCTACAAAGGTATGAGCGAAATAGCTTTCCTCAAATGCTGTGCCAGGAAGGCGTCATATAGTTAGTTGCCGGGATAGCTGTCCTACCTGAAGATAGACTTCATCGGTAGAGACATGATGTTGCCACCTCTCAATTGGCTTAGAACAATGCCGATGTGCAAAGCAGCGATGCTTATATTGTCCTTCATGTGTTGAACCTTGCTTTTGGTGACAGACTCGAACATTGCTCTCTCTGAAACATTAAGTTCCAGGTCACCTGCCAGATTCCGCAGAGTAGCATCTGGTTCCTGTGCAACCATAAGCCGGATACGGTGCTTATCTCAGGCTGAGAGCTTCTTTGGCCTTTCTGGTCACTGTTTGTTGTCAACAAGGTTTTCATCATGCCAATGCTTCATGATACGCCATGCTGTTGATTTCCAGATCCCTAAGACCTTGCCAATTTGCTCATAGGACCATCCTAATACATGTTTCTCGATTACTGAGATGAGTTCTTTGAGATTAGAATCACGGGTCTTCCTGCTTTGAGTTGAATCCATCACCGGTATTGTGAGTTTGAGAGTTGTTGATGTGTGGGGTAGTGTTTCGCTTGGGTGTGCCAAGCGGACTTGTTTCAATACTTTTTTCACGTGGCAGAGTTGTACTAAGGTTGTCAATGTCCTTGATGGCAATGGTCGTTAGAGGGGTGTTTTGTGTATGGGAGTATTGTCCTTGGCGGTGGTGATGGTGATGGGTGGTGGTGGGTGGTTGTGGGCTGTCGTGGGACGTGGTATTTACGCGGTGGCGATTGCGGGGCGGAATCAACCTCCCACCTAACTCATACCAATCAGAAGGGTAATTGTGCCATGACGAGGATTCAACACTGGCCTTCGATGGGTGCCACGTGACGTTTGAGTACGTGTGCTGAGGCAATGGATGCCCGCCACATCCCACCACTGCAAGCTGGCAGGGATGTTACAGCACTCGTCCAGAGTCCTCGACGTATCCACGTAACGTTATGGCTCAACGAATGAACATGGGTCACCCATTGTAGCCCTCTGGCGTAATATCAATCTATGACCTAGTATATATTCTGGTTTCCTTTGATTTTCTAACCACTTATATGACAGGCTCGGAGATGAGATGGCAAAGTGCATCAAATAAAACCCACCAACAATTTCCAAACCCAACAATCTCAATTAAGCGCTGACAGTGGCAAGAGGGAATAGGGCAGTGAAGTGGTTATTGAGACAACAATTTCGAGACCTGAAATGAAAAGATAATAAATAAGGGAAAATCAATTCGTGTATATATTCGTAAAGGTAACTTTGGCGCTTGCTCCTAAAGCAAATAGTTGCTCACTAAATGTACTTCCCCTGCACACTCGCACCCACCAGGAACCGTTCGTACCTTCACCCAGACCGATGGCACGGTTTCAATTCGGTCGTTATGAACGCTGATTGTAGCACAAAAATATTCACCCCATCTATGATACTGAAAACCTTCTTTCCCTCCTTCAAACACACTCTATAACAACTACGTTACCAAAACCCCACACGAAGATCCAAGAGAACTTCGAAATCCACCGACCACAATTTATGCCTCACCCTATCCCAAATACGACAATATAATATGTCGGATCGCTTCTGAGGCAATCCTGCATGTCTGCGTTTGGTGAATATTTAGAGTTAGGAAACTTAGGATTTAACCACAGTTGGAATCCAATGTGATTCAAGCTTGGGCTTGTTTCGGTGGATTAATGCCAGGATTCTGGATTGCCTTTTCTTAATGAGCACATCATTCTGCATGTGTTGGTTAGTTGAGCTGAGCAACGGAGTTTCGGGAGTGCTTTTGAAAGAGCAGAGAAGTGGAGATTTTTCTTACCCCTCGTTTTCCTCTTGGCCTAGTTACATTGTCGTTTTATTCCAGACGAGTGATTGTTGGTGATCGCAGCGGTAGTGGTATTGCTGGCCTGAGTCATAGCTGTTTAAAAGATATCAACCCTGAAATTCCATGCGCTATTCGAGCTATAGCCCTCCAGGTGTTATTTTGTTTTACCTTTGACATCTGAACTAAGGGCGGATGTGAGGATGAAGGGAGTGCAATTAGAGGGGGATTGTCTATAATTCCCATCATTTGAGCGGTCATATTAGTGGCAGGGGAGTTGGTACCGTAAATACTGAATGAGGTAATGTGGGTAGAGAGGATGGTCTTTCTTACTGAGAAGTTGAAATTGGTGACCCCGGTACCAGTATTGATCCTTGCGGTAGTGAAATTGGGGTTGAAAGTAGTGATAGTATGAGCTCTGGCACTCATGCTGAGCATGGGTGTTGGTTCTTTGTTCTGCTTGTTTTTTATATGTATTAGCTAGCCAAATTGACCATTTTGACCCGCCGGTTATAGAAAGAATCCATCTTCTATATAGGTCTGGTATGCTAGACCAAATCAACTCCAGGCGCGTTATATCGAAATACTTGAGAGTTGGGTCAGGCACCACCTTGCTGGCAGTTATCCTCCCTCCAAGATTACCAGACCTAGCTCACCCAAAAGCTACCCATATCCTGTTCCTCACCGACAAACCTAGGAACTCAGAGCCCCCTAATATCCCACCCAATATGTCCTGATGTATTGCATAGGTCGACGAGGCGCAGACCTAGCTACCTCTTGCTTTCTAGATCGACCAATAAAGAGGATGACAATGATTTGAACTAGGTGTTCCAGGATGCAAGGTCCCTCCGTCCCGCCATAGTGCCGTTCCTGGTTGACTATGCCAGGTATAGTTTGTCTCGGTTAGGTTGCTATTCGGTTCGCAGGTTATTCTAGGGTGGAAGCTTTCATACCATCGTGACAGGGGAGGGATTGTAGTCGAATATAAGAAAAGTGGCCAAGTGTTGAACGCAGAGAGTTTTTGGCTGCTCGAGACCTTTCGGCTCTTATCATACCAGAATACTCCAAAACCAGAACGCAAATACGTCGACCGGGGGGGTTAGGTATACTGTCTATTGAATCTCTAACAATACCAACTCACATACAACCTCACGAAGACACCTCTGTTTGTTTGACGCACGACTAAACTAACGCGCTAAGTTAAACATTAAACCCCACTTGTGACAATCAGTGTTGGCGGGCGGCCAGGCAGGCCCGCAGATAGCCGGCAGATGTACAGTCCGGCCGGGCCAGGCTTTTTGAACGCCTTCGGGCTTCATAGATACCTGGCGGCGGTGTTCCCAACGGGGGAGTCAGTCAGTCCTGGGCTAGGACGAGGACTGACGACATTTCGTCGTCCCGTCCCGACATTTCTAGATCTTGCCCGACAGTTTAGAGCTAAGGACCGTTCCCCCCGCCGTCCCGCACAAAAATACCTCGCGCTCCCGAGTTTAATTTTCTTTGCAGTATTAGAAACACAAGGATCGTAATAAGAGTTGTTAGGCTTAGAATGTATATGGAAATCAATAGAACTACGATTGATATATAAGGTATTTGCATTTAAATTGAACAGCCAGATATTTATTTCGTGATATGTAAACCACTTGTCGAAATACAAAGCTATAAAGACCAGCTTGTATTCTAGCAGTGGGCTTCCTGTTGGATTGATTTTGCCAATCAGATATCAATTTGGATCGTCCCCCACCGTCCCCCACCGTCCCCCGTTGTCCCATGCCATCCCCCAACGTCCCCTAGCTGAAGTTGTGTCAGACTGTGGGGCTTGTCGTCCTCCCTAATGACGGCCGTCCTGGGAGCTTGAGGACGAGGGCGGACTACGGTTTGCCGTCCCGTCTCGTCCGGGGGTCTTGGCAGTCACCCCGACGGGCCCGACGGGGGCCCAGGACGGCTGAGAACACTGCCTGGCGGCACCGCCAGGCTTTCGGCATCTGCGATTGGATTAGTAAATACTTTGTAAGTGTGTGGCAGACATCTTTAGATGCACAGTAGTATCTACGGATCTCTGAAGATGCCGCAGATATCGGAAGATGCCTGAAGTTATATATAGATATTCCTTACTATCCATGCAATATCTGAAGATGTCGGCAGTCGGCTCAGCTCCGGGATATGCGAATTGAAATAAAAAAAGGAGTATTCCCACGTTCCTAGCTCTGAGAGCAGTGCAGATGCCGAGAGATTTCCTGTCACTCTATATATTCCTAAAGTGTCCGTATATCACATATGAGCAAATCTTATTCGGTTATGATTTCGTGCTATTTTCCCTACCACATCATTAATAGTACAACCGTAAAATACCCAACTATGTTCGTTATAGCCCCGCATCTACTATATCCTTCTTTTTGTACCCTTCGCCTTCATTATTCCGCATGGAAAATCGTTTGTCCTCTTCTTAATTGCGATTTTCAAGTTTGATATAACTATTTAGACAAGAATCTGATAGTATATTGCATGGGGATCTACACTAGGTGGTGCACAAAGCGGTCATTTAACTACTATGATATATGTAATGGCGGTGAAGATAGAAATATCACATGTGGGCACAGAGGCTGTCAACGTATATGCTCGTTTGCCGCTGAATTGATGCCAATTTATACAAATACCCCGAAAGCTCCCAAGAATTATAGCATTGGCATCGGTTCGCTCGGAAGCCTACAGATATCTGCAGTCCGGCCGGGCCAGGCCAGATGAGACCGGGAAGCCGGACCGGTAACGCTCAAGCCGGGCCGGACTGGCCGCTTGCGAACATTGTTGACAATATCAGCGACAACACGTTTTGCGGACACTACTCCTATCACACGAGCCTGTACCTACTTTAATGTGAAATAACTCCACAACTACTTTAGAATTAGTAATTATTATTCCTCGTACTTAGGCGTGGGAAGTTAAAGTTATTTTTAGAACCTAAAAATTAGACATATGACATTTTACTTGTTTTGCATATAGAGGATGCTAGAGAGGTCCTCGCGGTTCCAAACTCAATTTTTTAAAACAACTAGATATAAACTCTACACCTCAAAGAAAGTGGTGAAGCGAAAACAGATATTTTGTAATTGTTGACAAATAGTAGATTTTCTATTAGCACAGGCTTACTTGTTGATATTGTTCCAGACATTGGAAATCAACCTCTTAGCCACCATGAAAATTTGAATACTCGGAATGACATGGGCCTACCAACCAGAACTAAAAACATCTATTCCTGCTCTAGATTTATAAGATACACAATACTGATAACTACAGATTAAGGTATCAAAATAACTTAAATATGAGTGAGGAAAGGCTCATAAAGTGTATTGGAATCATAGGCAAATTAACAAGTCATTTTTGAAAGAAGAGGGGTGACAAGGAGTGATATTGGATGATCGCATGTTAAGACTGGAAATCCAAGTAAGTTTGTAAGATCAGTCACCGAGTAAAGGAAGTAATTGCGGTTTTCAGAACTATCCGGATACCTTGGCACCAAGATTTACAAATCTAAGTGTCAACCGGGGAATCTTGGCGCCGAGGCATCTGAATACTTTTGCAAACCGCCAGTAGTATGACATAATTATCAACATAATATCAGACATGGTAAATAAAAATAGGTTTCAAGTAACTTGGTATTAAAGAAGAAATAAACTACCGGCAATCTCACAGCCAAAAGCCAAACAACAGGTAGTATAAGAATAGAAGCTGTAATGAAATTATATCATGATTGATACAATATGCTAATAAATTGACTTGAGAAAATATATTATGAACATTCCACTAGATGTAATGATTCTTATAGTGATATCTCAATAGACACAGTGTATGAAGAAGACATGTATGATCATTTTGATGATAGCATGGTTTAGGTATCCTAGGTATAATTATTACTATTGAAACTTTGATATTCCTTTTAACCGAATTCTTCCTGTATAATAAGTCAATTAATATATTTTATATTTGTCTCCAGTTTGGATTCAAAGGCCGGAATCAGAAAGAAATTCTTTATCTTACTACAGTCACTCAGCAGACCTGTTCGTGATCTGAGACAATGTTGAATTAGGGTTGCGCTATATAGCAGGGCAGTGCCGGTAGGGTTGTCAATAGGTGTGCGAGTACCCAATTTCAAGTTCACGATCAACAACCACTAGCACCTGTCAACATTCAACGGTTAATTGACCTGCCATAAATTAAACTAGCGAATATTTTGTATAACCACCCCTTGCTTCTAAATCTGCAGCCACCCTATGAGGCATAGATTTCCACAACTTCACAAAAGTATCCTTAGGAATTGTCTCCCAACCCAATGGTAATATATATGCAAGTCTTCTCCTAATAGCCTCTTTTCCTCCTGGAGTATCTGCAATCGTTGGATACTGCTGGTGCAATCACCTTTTAAGCTCAACCCATACTTGCTCAATAGGATTTAAATCAGGGAAATAAGGAAGGTGGTCCACAACCTCAATACTGTTTCTCTCTAACCAATCCAGAACACTATATGCCTTGTGAATAGGAGCATTATCTTTCTGAAAAAGAACATCTTCAAGTTGTATACTAAAGGAAATTATTTGATGAATAACACGAAAAGGATATCTTCTTAAAAGTCTAACATACTTGGTCTTATTGATAGTTTGAGTTATAGGAACTAAGGGACCTTGACTTTTACCCCAAAAGCACACCCAAACGATAAGCGAGATTTCTTTCTCCTTCTCCTTTGGGTGTATACAATGAGCCAACCACTTCTCCGCAGGCTTTCTGAATACCAATTGTTGCTTGGCATCCTTAGATTTCTCCACACTTGTAACGATCCATTTTCGGATTGTTAGTTCTTGGCGACGGGGCATGATACTTCTTTTCTCCTTCTTCTTTTTTCTCTGTCTTACGATAGCACTAGGCCTCTGCCTATGTTACTGATATTACAAGCCTCCAGTCTTCTATTGGAAACACCTATCCTAAGCTTTCTCTAACTCTTCTCTATGAAGAGCTTACCTCTACATAATAATAAATATTACAATAGCAATAAGGCTCGTAAAGGTGTTTTATATTTGTTAAAGTAATAAGTAGGAAAGGTACTTAGAACAAAGCGTGAAGAACTGATCCTCCTCAGCCGCATTGGCCTCCTTATATAATGTTTTTCCCGTCAGTAGTCATATGACCCAAAATGGTCACATCTGTGAAACCAAATTATAACAAACTTGTCATTTGACCAAAGTGGTTACATGCTCAAAACCCCTAACATTATAGCAAGGTCATGTGCAAAAACTCGAAAACCAATCATAATACAAGAAACAAGTCATTTGACTCAACTGAGCCATATCCACGAAACCCATGACCTCATAACCAGGTCATATACAAAACATAAATTGTATGGGCAAGGCATACCTGCAAGGCACACTTGCAAGGCACACTCGTCAGGCGCATGTCCCATGATTCATATTTGAGCCATGTGCGAAACATAACTAATAATAACATAATATATCATATTGTAATATATGTGCAAGGTGCTAATTACGTTACGGGTAATAGGTACGCTAGTTGGCAGGTGGCCTGCTCTTCCTGAGAGAAGGCAAGAGCTGAGAGCTAAAGGAGGCTTTGAGGGTGGACTGAGGAACAAAGAAGTAACTGTTCAACCAATTATATTGAAATACTGTCTGTCGAAGTCTGCCTTTTCTATTGTAGAAACAGGTGGTCTTTAAATACACAAATCTGTTCATGTCTAGCATGAACAAAACTAATCAAAAGAATCAATCAATACACGTTGGTAAAACTAATTAAGTATTGAAGCGATACTTAAAACAAAACATTAAACAAAACCAAGTATCAAACAAGACTTAAAACAAACCAAGTATCAAAGTGATACTTAAAACAAAACATAAAACAAACCTAAGTATCAAACGATACTTAAAACAAACCAAGTATCAAAGCGATAGTTAAAACAAAACAAAAAACAATAACCCAGTACCAGTACTGGTTACCTTCTCCAAAACAAAACAACTAATCAAAAAACAAAATCAAATAATCATCAAAAGCGGAGTCTGAGAAACCAAAGGCTTTGATTTCCACTATCAGTTCTGTATCATAAGTGTCACACCAGGGATAAGAGGAAATCCTAAGAAAACTTCAAGCCTCACAGAAATGCAGGTCACTGTAGTCATGAATACAAGATTCATGCTCTACATCAACTCAAGCGTTATCGCAATCAGGACCATAGTCTATCCAGAGAATGGTCAAATAGATTTCAAGTTGGATATTATTGTGGTTCAACAACAGTCCAACAACCTGTTGTGGCAGCCTCACATTATGTTCTACATAGTTTGACATCGTTATGGTATTCAGATAGTGGATGGTGATCAGATAAGGTTGTCGAGAGCCTGCTCCAGAGCTTGGTTTTCCTCATCACTGCTTTCGAATTCCGACTCAAAGTATGGTGCCCAAAACCTTTTCCTAGCTTCGAGTTCCCCATGCTATCCCTCAGTCTCTGGCCTCGTTGGTGTCCAGCACATGGTGATGTAATTGATCATTGGGGGAAGGGATTCATTTGGTATGTTGTCTTTCCGCCAATCATTCACCATATCTCTTGGGTGCTCTAGTCCTTCTAGCGGTTCACACCTGTTTTCGCTCGTTGTGTATCCTTTTCATTTGACCAAGAACTGATCATTCCCATACCATAGGCAGCAGTCTCGGATTACTTCCACTTCCCATTCATTGTTCTTATCAATGATGATACGTGCAGGTCGAGAGTGGGTGCTTCCAGGGAACTTGGAGTCTACATTTGGGTAGAGTCACTTGAAAGCAGAGGGGTAAAAAACTGCAGTATTGCGGTGGTACATGCGTCCATCCATCTGGACAGTGTAGCTTTCTGTTTGCTCATCAAAGAATAAAACCTTGAAAGGTCCTCGCCAGCGGGGTTGTAATTTCTTACTGCATCCAACGTTTGTAATGAACATGTTTCCTTATACCTTGAGCATATCACCTGGTGGAATAGGGACATGTTTGCGTCATCGCTTCTATGCAGTAGTGGTGCTGCGGAAATGGGCTGCTTTAATAGCTTGTAAGGCATCATTCCGAATCGCTTGATGGCGGTTTAGGTGATCATCTGAGGCTGGGACTGAGGAGTTCATAAATCAAGCTGTAGGTAGGAGATGGTCTTGGCGGCCGAAGATTGCCTGGTATGGAGACATTCCCAAGGTATCTGAATATCTGGCTGTAACTGGTACGGGTACTTGGTTATTGGTTTTGTTTTATGTTTTGTTTTAAGTATCGCTTTGATACTTAAGGAGTTTTACCAAAGAGTATCAATTGAAACCTTTGATTAGCTTCATTCATGCAAGACATGAACAGATTTGTGTATTTAAAGACCGCCTGTTTCTACGATAGAAAAGGCAGACTTCGACAGAGAGTATTTCAATATACTTGGTTGAACGGTTACTTCTTTGTTCCTCAGTACACCCTCGAAGCCTCCTTTTGTTCTCAGCTCTCGCCTAGTCTCTGGAAGAGCAGGCTACCTGCCAACTATCGTATTTATTACCGATAACGTGATTAGCACCCTGCGAACACGTTACATTTTTTTAACCTCAGCAAGTGGTTAAGAACCTGTCCCCGTATTTAGGCCTGATCAACCTATCGATATCCACCTCAGAGCGCTAGCGGAGAGAAGTGGCAGAACCACAGCACATTCGGCTTCATCTCAAACCCAAGATAGAGTCTTTGACGACCAGGAGTGGGAAGCAAATCCCACGGCAAGATCTTACAAGAAAGAAACAAGCACGGCACTCTGCTAACGAGCAGGGCGATCCTGCAAACACAGAAGATACACAACCTTCCGGAGAATTCCCTTCTACCCCAGCAAAGAAGCCTTCCTTTGAACCTGCAAACGACCACAAATCTAGTAGCGAATCAGATATGGCTAGCACAGGAGGAGGGCCTTCTGGAGGTGGGAAATCTCGGGTAAGGCCTGATGAAGAGGAGGTACCCGCAGCATATGAACCCCCTAAGTTTAAACTCCACCTCCCAGCAAAGTTCACAGGAGAAGGAAAAGACCTCAAACCTGAAGCCTTGGAACGAGGGGCAACAGAACTCTCACACTTCCTACTCTTACAAGGAAAAGATGTGCAAGACCCTACAACCGGACATGTCATTGGATCATTTTGTGAAGGAAAGGCAACCGACGCATACCAACAATGCTATGTGGATTTCGGCGGGAATGTAAGATTAAGAGGATCTACAGTGCTCGATTACCTGAAAGGACGATTCCAATCCTCTATAACCAATGACCTCCTAGACAACAAATTCAACCAGCTCCAGCAAGTTAACGGAACACATGTCAAGCGGATCACCGATGTGGCTACGGACCTAATAATGTATAAGGACCGAATGGAGAGAGGAAGTATCTCCAAATACATCCTGAAGGGACGATTCTACGACACCATGCACCCTACCCTCTGGGGAGAAGTAGAACCACTCGTGGAAGATGGCGATGATATTGCAGTAATAATTGCAAGAGCAGAAGGAAAGGACGCCATTCTCCATGAGTCCAAGGCCTACAAAACAGAGACATCCTCTAGTAGGAACAGCCAGCCACGACACAAAGCCTCCAGCAACTCTGAAGACGATACCCCACGGGTTTTCAAGAAGAAAACAAAATCCTCCAAAGAATCGAGACGGCAAAAAGGAGAATGTTTTGAATGTGGAGAAACAGGGCACATGGCAAAGAACTGTTCTACAAAGAATGGAAAAGGAAAGGAAATTAAGCAAGAGGCATCGGCCAACAATGTTGAAAGCGATAACGCACAATCCAGGGAATATGCAGAAATCCATATCGGATATATCGATGTGGAATGCAACAGTGTTCGACCCCCGGGTACATTCAAAGCACACACCGCTCTGGAAGGTACTATCCTGATCAATGGCAAAAGGGCTCGAGTCCTATTCGACACTGGCGCAATTTCAAGAGATATGATAAGTAATGCCTTTATCGCTGTCTATGGACTCCCAACCCGAGACCTTAACCAACCCATACCAGTCAATATGGCAGTAAAAGGATCACGATCCACAAACCATAAAACCTGTAGCGCGACCATTCCACTTGGCTCTGCAATCCTACCCCTCCAGGAAATGCTGGTTGGAAACTTAGCCAAATACGATGCCCTAATAGGTATGCCATTCCTGAACTGCCACGAAGCTATAATCAGGTGTCGGGAATCAACCATCGAGGTCCCAGATCAGAAGGTCAGAGTCTCATGCAAGCCACCAAGCGGAGAATACCGAGCCACAGTATGTGAAGCAACAGCCCTACGACTATTGGCTGAGTACTCTGATGTTTTCCCTGATCAAATACCCGAAGAACTACCGCCTATGAGAAAGGTGAATCACCACATCCGCCTCCGAGACCCCTCTAATCTAAAAGACCAACCCACCTACTCTATTCCTGACGCATACAAAAGCCCACTTTGTGATTGGATAAACCAACAACAAAGCAGGGGAGTCATCTACCGGGCAGAAGCCCCAAGCGCCGCTCCTATGTTTGTTCAACCCAAAGCAGATGGTAAAAGAATCCGCCCCTTGGTTGACCTCAAGCTATGGAACGAAAACACGGTTATGGACTGCTCCGCTATCCCAAACCAAACCCAAATCCTAAATGCAGTTGGGCGAGCTAGATTCCGCAGTAAGATTGACTTAAGCGATGCCAACTTCCAAACAAGGATATGTCCAGAAAACGAATGCTACAATAGTTTCAAAACACCCTTCGGAAGTTTCATTAGCCGAGTTATGTTACAAGGTGATATGAATGCGCCCGCCACCTTTATGCAAATTATGGAAAACCTCCTAAGCGAATACCTCCACCATTTTGTTTGGGTTTACATTGATGATCTTCTCATCTTCTCGAACACCAAAATAGAACATGCCTACCATATAGGATTGGTTTGCACCAAACTAATTGAAGCTAAATTCTACGCTAGCAGAAACAGGTCAATTCTGTTTGCCGATAAACTCGATATTTTAGGAAATGTCATAGATGATGAAGGAATACACGCAGCCCTTGGAAAAATAGCCTGTTTAACGGAATGGTCAACACCCCGGAATCAAAAGGAACTCATGCGATTCCTAGGACTAGTCAACTATATTTTCCAGTTCCTCCCACACCACGCCACTGTGCCTGCGCCGCTCACAGACCTTACTGGCAATGCAGAATTTGGCTGGACCCACACTCATGACCAAGCATTTACCAACATCAAGGAATTGATTAAAAATGCCAACGTTATTCAACCTATCGACTATGGTAAACCAGAACTAATATGGCTGATTACTGATGCATCGAATGTTGGAGTTGGAGCATGGGTTGGGCAAGGGGCCTTCTATGAAACGCCAAGGCCGGCGGCATTACACAGCAGGAAGTTCACTAACTCACAGATGAACTATAGGACAACAGACAAGGAAGCCCTTGCTGTGAGTGATACTCTCGCCACTTTCAATCACATCCTCATGGGCAATACCTTCACTATTGTTACCGACCACCAACCTCTCACTAATCTTAAAACAGAAAGGATACCTGGAAGAAGGAGAACAAGATGGATAGGCGAAATCAGCAAATACGATGCAAAAATCATCTATACCGCAGGAAGAACGAACTATTTAGCTGATTCTCTCTCCCGCCTATATGAGAATCAAGACATCGCAGACCCCCCTCTCATTTACGACCACATAAGACAACGTGAGGACCGCCCTGACGACACTGCCTATGAACAAGAACCATCGATGGCTACCGCCAGCTCTGCCGCTCCCTCCAATCCGTTCTCTTACACCATGTACAGTGATGCGGGAACAGAACGAGGAAAGGACATTGATGAATAATGGAAGGACGATTGCACGCTCCGCAGCACACCTCCTCACGAACTTGAACAAAGCAGACTCCACTGGTCCCACTATTACCACGACACCTGCCCTTTTCACCAGACTGAGATTAAGTTCGGAAACAGATACCAGCGACCATACTATATGCCTGCTGATGATTCCAAAGACACCAGCTGCGACACCGTAGAAGGAGAAGAAGAGATGATCAATGAAAATGAGTCAACCCAATCTCCTCATATCCTTAACCCTGCTCCAACACGATACCAAGGTCTTGAAGAACTCGAACAAGCAGCAGCCTACGTGGATGCAATATCCTATTTACACCCGGGACAGTCAGCCCCGCCATCCTCTCCTCCCATAATCGATTTACGACCACTATATGGTGGACCCTTACGAGTGTACAACAATGAGACCATTGTCTCGGTCATACCCCCTACTATTCTCGAGCATTGGCATCAGCTCTACAAAGCCTTTGAGGAAGAGGAAGCCCCTATCGAACCAAGCAGAGGATCCATAATCGAGGATGAACGGGATGTTAGATCAACCACAGAAGCATTAACCTCCTCTTTCCGAAGCCAAATGATAGCAGGATATCGCCATGACCCGATTTACTTCAAAGCCATGGATAGCTCCAGGCATGGAGATCTTGCTCCCTACATCATATCAAACGGAATGGTCTATACCAGCACCCGTTATGGTGAACATTGCCTATACATTCCGAAAGGCCATATGTTCAATGGAATGACTATTAGGGAATATGTTATTACCGAAATCCAAAACAAAGGACACCATAGTGCGGATCGCAACCTCCAATATACCTCAGAATATGTTTACTGGCCTGAAATGGGAAAAGACTTCCGCGATTTTGTTAAGCAGTGCGAACTCTGTCTGGCAAATAAGGAGCAAACTCAACTTCCTGAAGGAAAAGCTCAGACCCTCCAACTACCATGTGAAATATTTGAATCCTATGCCATCGATTTCGCAGGACGATTCAATAAATCTGCTGGATATGACACCATCTTGGTAGCCGTGGACCGATTCCCTGGATACACTTGGCTCATACCAATGAAGCTTACCGATTCCTTCAATGATACCTGGAATAACCTCCAACGATACCTGTTTACCCCCCATGGGTACCCCTTATCTATTGTCAGTGATGCTGATCCCCGCTTTACCGCCAGATTCTGGAAGCAAACCTTGACCTCCCTCGGAATAAACCACATTATGGCTACCCCTGGACATAATGAGACAAATGGCCAAGCAGAAAGAAAGATTCGCGAAGTTAAGACTGGAATTAGGAATATGATCAATGAACGACAAACCAACTGGGAACTAGCCCTTGTTGAGCTCGCTGCATATATCAACGCCAGACTTTCAGATACCTTGGGGATGTCACCATACAAGGCAGTCTTTGGCCGTCAATACCCCCTTCTACCTACAACACTATTTAAGAACTCCTGAGTCCCTTCCTCTGACGACCATCTAAACCGCCACCAAGAAATTTGGAACGATGCCTTCCAAGCTGTTAAGGCTGCCCAATTCTGAAGCACCACTACTACCCAGAAACGACGACGCAAACATGTCCCCATCTCACCAGGAGATATGCTCATAGTACATGGTAACATGTTCATTACCCATGTCGGACACAGCAAGAAACTGCAACCGCGATTGGGTGGACCCTTCAAAGTCATATCCTTTGACGAGCATACAGAGAACTACGCAGTCCAGATGGATGGACGCATGTACCGCCGCAATACTGCAGTCTTTCATGCCTCAGCTGTCTAGCGATTCCATCCAAATGATGACTCCAAATTTCCTGGAAGAATCCACTCTCAGCCTGTGCCTATCATCATCGATAAGAAGGATGAATGGGAAGTTGAAGAAATCAGTGACCACCGCCTTTGGCATGGAAATGATCAGTTCCTAGGCAAATGGAAAGGATATCCGACAAGCAAAAACAGTTGGGAACCACTGGAAGGACTCGAGCACGCTATGGATATGGTGAACAGATGGTGGAACGACAACATGCCAAACGAATCCCTCCCCCCAATAATCAATTATATCACCACGTGCTGGAAACCTACAATGCCAGAAACTGAGCGATGGCATGCAGAACTTGAAGCTAGAGATGGATTTTGTGCACCATACTTTGAGTCGGAGTTCGAAAGCAGCGATGAGGAAAATCAAGCTCTGGAGCAGGCCCTCGACAACTTGATCTAGTCACCAATCACCATCCGAATACCATAACCATGTCAAACTATGTGGAGCTTAATGTGAGACTGCGACAACTGATTGTTGGACTGTTGTTGAACCGCGATGCTATCCAACTTGAAGACTATTTTGAAATCCTTTGGATAGATTACTGTCCTGATTGTGATCACGCTTGGGTTGATGTACAACGCGAAACTGGTATTCGTGACTACTGTGATTTACATTTCTTGAAGTCTAAATGTTTCCTTAGAGTTTCCTCTTGTCCCTGGTGTGACACTTATGATGAAGAGTTTTTAGCGGAAACTGAAGCCATGAGTTTCTCAGACTCCGCCTTTGATGATTATTAGGTTTCGTTTGTTTAAACACTTGTTTTGTTTTGGGGAATGTAACCGGTACGGGTACTTGGTTATTAGTTTTGTTTTATGTTTTGTTTTAAGTATCGCTTTGATACTTGGTTTGTTTTAAGTATCGTTTGATACTTGGTTTTATTTTATGTTTTGCTTTAAGTATCGCTTTGATACTTAAGGAGTTTTACCAAAGAGTATCAATTGATACCTTTGATTAGTTTCGTTCATGCTAGACATGAACAGATTTGTGTATTTAAAGACCGCCTGTTTCTACCATAGAAAAGGCAAACTTCGACAGACAGTATTTCAATATACTTGGTTGAACGGTTACTTCTTTGTTCCTCAGTACACCCTCGAAGCCTCCTTTAGTTCTCAGCTGTCGCCTCCTCTCTGGAAGAGCAGGCCACCTGCCAACTATCGTATCTATTACCGATAATGTGATTAGCACCCTGCGAACACGTTACACTGGCATTAATGTATGCTGCCAGCTCAATGAGGGCTGGTTCCCAATTTGAGTGTCGTTCATTGATCATGTTCCTAATTCCAGTCTTGACTTCCTGCATTTTTCGTTCCACTTAGCTATTTGTCTGATTATGTCCTGGAGCGGCCATGATGTAGTTGATTCCAAGGGAGGTCAAAATTTGTTTCCACAATCTTGGGGTGAAGTGGGGATCAGCATCACTCGCTATAGATAAGGGGTAGCCATAGGGGGTAAATAGGTATTGTTGGAGGTTGTTCTAGTTGTCCACGAAGGAATCGGTAACCTTCATTGGGATTAGCCATGTATATCACGAAATCTGATCTACTACTACTAAGAGAGTATCATATTCGGCGGACATGTTAAATGGTACTGCCAAGTCGATGGTATATGATTCGAATATTTCACATGGTAGTTGCAGGGTCTGTGCTTTCCCTTCAGGTAGTTGTATTGGTTCCTTATTTATCTAGCAGAGTTCAGGTTGTTTGATGAGATCACGGAGGTTCTTTCACATTTCAGGCCAGTAAACATCTGCTGAGACATATTAGAGGTTGCAGTCCACACTATGGTGTCCTTGGTTGGTGATTTCGGTAATGCCATGTTTCCTAATAGTCATTCTATTAAACATATGTCCTTTCGGAATGTATAGGCATTGTTCACCATAACGGGTGCTGGTATAGGCCATTCCATTGGATATGCTGTAGGGGGCGAGGTCTCCATGTCTGGAGCTATCTATGACTTTGATGTAACGCCTTCGCAAGGTGCTAATTACGTTATCGGTAATAGATATGATAGGTGGCAGGTGGCCTGCTATTCCAGAGAGGAGGCGTGAGCTGAAAGCTAAAGGAGGCTTCAAGGGTGTACTGAGGAACAAAGAAGTAACCATTCAACAAAGTATATTAAAATACTATCTGTCGAAGTCTGCCTTTTCTATCATAGAAACAGGCGGTCTTTAAATACATAAATCTGTTCATGTCTAGCATGAACAAAACTAATCAAAGGTATCGATTGATACACTTTGGTAAAACTAATACAGTATCAAAGCGATACTTAAAACAAAACATAAAACAAAACCAAGTATCAAACGATACATGAAATAAACCAAGTATCAAAGCAATACTTAATACAAAACATGAAACAAAGCAAATAACTGAGTACCCGTACCAGTTACATTTGAAGTAGATCATGTCATGGCGATATCCTGCTATCATTAGGCTTCGGAAAGAGAAGCTTAAATCTTCTGTAGTTGATTTAACATCTCGGTCATCCTCAATGATGGATCCTCTTGTTGGTTCAATAGGGGTTTCCTCTTCTTCAAAGGTTTTATAGAGCTGTCGGTATTGTTCAGGAATCGTCGAAGGCATGACAGAAACAATAGTTTCATTGTTGTATACTCATGATAGTCCACCTTACAGTGCTCGTGAGTCGGGTATAGGGGAAGAGGATGGTGGAGCTGACTGCGGAGGGTGTAGGTAAGATATTACATCCACATAGGCTGCTGCTTGTTCGAGTTGTTCAAGACCTTGGTGTCGTCTTAGAATAGGATTAAGGGCAAGACAAGCTTGGGTCAATCCATCTTCATCCATTATCTCTTCTGCTTCTGCTGCAGTGTCGAAACTGTTACTTTTGGAATCATCAGCATACATATATTACAGCCATTGGTATTTGTTGCTGAATTTAATTTCTGTCTGGTGAAAAGGACAAGTATCGAGGTAACAGTGGGACCAGTGGAGTCTACTTTGTTTAAGCTCATGAGGAGGAGTACTGCAGAGGGTGCAATCATCTATCCACTTGTCATCAATGTCCCTTCCTCATTCTGTTCCGGCAGCTCTGTATCTGGTATTAGAGAAAGAATTAGAGGAAGTGGCAGAGCTAGCGGTAGCTACTGATGGTTCTAATTCATAGGAGGTGTCGTCAGTGCTGTCTTCACTTTATCTTGTGTGGTCATGAACAAGAGGAGGGTCTCTGAGCTCTTTGTTCTCATATAGGGGAGAGAGAGTATCAGCTAAATATTTCATTCTTCCCGGGGTATAGATGATTTTTGTATCATATTTGCTGATCTCACCTATCCCTCATGTTCTTCTCCTTCCAGGTACCTTTTCTGTTTTAAGATTAGTGAGAGGTTAGTGTTCGGTAACAATGGTGAAGGCTTTACCTATCAGAATGTGGTTGCAGGCTGCGAGAGCATGAATAACAGCAAGGGCTTCCTTGTCCATCGTTCTATAGTTCAAATGTAAATTAGTGAACTTGCTGCTATGCAATAACGCCGGTCTTGCTGTTTCATGAGAGGTGCCTTGACTAATCCATGCTCCAACTCCAACTTCCGATGCATTAGTACTGAACCATATAGGGTCTGGTTTACTGTAGTCAATAGGTTGTATAACCTTTGCGTTTTTAATCAATTCCTGGATGTTGGTAAAGGCTTGGTCATGAGTGTGGGTCCAGCCTAATTCTGCATTGCCGGTAAGGTGTGTAAGCGGTGCTGTCATAGTCGCATATTGTGGTAGGAACTGGGAGATATAGTTAACTAGTCCTAAGAATTGCATGAGTTCTTTCTGATTTCGGGGTGTTGGCCATTCTGTTAAGCAGGATATCTGTCCCCGGACTGTGTATATTCATTCATCATCTATCACATGTCCAAGAATATCGAGTTTATCGCCAAATAGGATTGATTTGCTCTTGCTATTATCGAACTTAGCTTCCCTTAGTCTGGTACAAATGAAACCTATATGGTAGGGATGTTCTATTTTGGAATTTGAGAAAATGAGAAGATCATTAATGTAAACCCAGACACAATGGTGGAGGTATTCACTTAGGAGGTTTTACATAATTCGCATAAAGGTAGCAGGCGTATTCATATCATCATGCAACACAACGCAGCTAATAAACCATCTGAAGGGGGTTTTGAAACTGTTGTAGTGTTTGGATTCCGGATCTAACCTTGTTTGGAAGTAGACATCGCTTAGATCAATCTTGCTTCGGAATCTAGCCCATCTAACTGCATTGAGGATTTGGGTTTGGTTTGGGATAGTGGAACTGTCCATAACCGTGCTTTCATTCTGTACTTTGAGGTCAACCAAGGGGCGGAATCTTTTACCTTCTGCTTTGCGTAGGACAAATATAGGTATGGCACCTAGTACTTCCTCTCAGTAGATGACTCCTCTTCTTTGTTGTTGGTTTATCCAGTCACATGGAGGGTTTTTGTATGCATCTGGGATTGAGTAGGTGGGTTGGTTTTTAAGATTAGAGGGGTCTCGAAGACAGATGTGGTGGTTCAGCTTTCTCATATACTTTAGTTCTTCACGGATCTGATCAGGGAAAACATCAGAGTATTCATCCAATAGGCGTTTGGCAGTTGCTTCACAGACTGCTGCTCGATACTCTCTGCTTGTTGGTTTGCAATAAACTCTGGCGTTCTGATCTGGGAAATTGATAGTTGATTCCCCATACCTGATTATAGCTTTGTGGCGGTTCAGGAATGGCATCTCTACCAAGGCATCATATTTGGCAAAGTTTCTGACTAGTATTTCCTGGGGAGGTAGGATGGCAGAACCAAGTCGAATAGTTGCACTGCAGGTTTTATGGCTTGTGGATGGTAATCACCTTACTTCCATGTTAACTGGTATGGGTTGGTTAAGGTCTCGAGTTGGGAGTCCCTGGACAGAGACAAAGGCATTGCTGATCATGTCTCTTCCAATTGCACCAGTATCAAATAGTACTCCAGCCCTCTTGCTATTGATCATGATAGTACATTCCAGGGTGGTATGTATTTTAAAAGTAGCCAGAGGTCGGACACGCTTGCACTCCACATCGTTATATCCGATATGGATCTCCTCATATTTGCTGAATTGGGTATCATCACTATCATTCTTAATATTGTTGGCTGATGTTTCTTGCTTAATCCTGTTTCCTTTTCCTTTCTTCATAGGGCAGTTCTTTGCCATGTGTCCTGTTTTTCTACATTCAAAACATTCTCCTTTCTGCCATTTTGATTCTTTGGAGGATTTGGTTTTCTATTTGAAAACCCATGGGGTATCATCTTCAGAGTTGCTGGAGGGCTTGTATGGTGGTTGGCTATTCCTGCTAGAGGATATCTGTGTCTTGTATGCCTTGGTTTCATGGAGGATAACGTCCTTTCGTTCTGCTCTTAAAATTATTATTGCAATATCGTCGTCGTCTTACTCCAGTGGTTCTAGCACTCACTAGAGGGTAGGATGCATAGTATCATAGAATCGCCACTTAAGGATGAAGTTGGAAATGATTCCTTTCTTCATTCAGTACTCATACATTATTAGATCCATAGCTACATCTGTGGTTCTCTTGACATGGATTCTATTAACCTGCTGGAGCTGGTTGAATTTGTTGTATAAGAGGTCGTTGGTGATAGAGGATTGGAATGGACCTTTCGGGTAATCGAGAACAGTGGATCCTCTTAATCTCACATTTCCACTATCTTCCTTATAGCATTGATGGTATGCGTCAGTTGCCTTTCTTTCGCAGAATGATCCAATGTATAGTCCAGTTGTTGGGTCTTCCACATCTTTCCCTTGTTGGAAAAGATAGTGTGTGAGTTCTGTCACACATCTGTCAAAGGCTTCGGGTTTGAGATCTTTTCCTTCTCCTGTAAGCCTTGCTGGAAGGTGGAGTTTAAACTTAGGAGGTTGAAAATGCTGCAAGTACTTCCTCTTCTCCAGGACGAGCTCGTGAATTTCCTCCTCTAGAGGGCCTTGCTCCTGTACTAGCCATGTCTGACTTACTCCTGGATTCGGAGTCAATTGGAGGTTCAAAGGAAGGCTTCTTTGCTGGAGTAGAACGGAATTCTCCTGGAGGTTGTATGTCTTCCATGTTTGCAGATTCTCCTGGCTCCTTGGTAGAGCACCAGGATTGTTTATTTTTTGTAAGGTCTTATCGTGGAATTTGCTTCCCACTCCTGGTCGTCAAAGCCTCTATGTTGCATTTGAGACGAAGCCGAATATGCCGTAATTCTGCCGCTTCTCTCCGCTAGAGTTCTCAGGTGGATATTGATAGGTTGATTAGGATTACATCCGGGGACTGGTTCTTAACCACTTGCTGAAGTTAAAACAATGTAATGTGTTTGTGAGGTGCTAATCATGTTATCGGTAATAGGTACTGAAGTTGGTAGGTGGCCTGTTCTTCCTGAGAGGAGGTGAGAGCTGAGAACTAAAGGATACTTCAAGGGTGTACTGAGGAACAAAGAAGAAAGCGTTCAATCAAGTATATGGAAATACTGTCTGTCGAAGTCTGCCTTTTCTATTGTAGAAACAGGTGGTCTTTAAATACACAAATCAGTTAATGTCAGGCATGAACGAAACTAAGCAAAAGTATCAATCGATACCCTTTGGTAAAATTAATTAAGTATCAAAAGGATACTTAATACAAAACGTAAAACAAACCCAAGTATCAAATGATACTTAAAACAAACCAAGTATCAAGTTGATACTTAAAGCAAAGCAAAAAACAATAACCGAGTACCCATACCGGTTACACATATGACCTAAACGAGTCATATGTGTAAAACAGTAACCAACCTATGACTCATAATCATGAGTTATGTGAAAGCCTTTTCCATACCATGCCACGTTCCTGACATTAGCTCCTCTCCCCCTAAGCATGAGTCCCTTCAGGCTTTATCACCAAGTTTTTATAGTTACCTTCGCCCCGAACACATGGACCTCCAGAACCTATCCGGCTTGTCATCTGCTTCCTGCCTTCTTACCCTCATCGTTTGCTGAAATTGTGGACCCACCTTGGCCCAGTTGGTCTCACAGTCCATAGAATTACCTATCTAGGCTTCTGGTATCTGGTTCCATTTCGGTGGATGAATCTTAGGCGTCCCCCTCCCTGGGCCCCTTTCTCAAGGCCCAAGCCCTCTGCCATATCATGGTGTCCTTTCCGTCCAACTCTTTCATTGTTCAATCCTTCTGCTGGTAGTATCCCACAATGATTTTCTTCATCCTGTACATCTTGTACTGGTTGTTGAAGTGCTGTTTCTAGTGCTTTAGAGCATAGACCCGGTGCGGACCATGCTTTTTGTATTCTCTTGGGAACTAGCACGACCCTTCCTTGTCCCCATAGTGTGTAGGACATCTATCATCGCAGCATACCATCCATAATGTGGCGTTATGCTGTGCTTGTTTTTCCCTTTCCTTGATTTCTTCGTCAGTTGTCCCAAGAAGGATTTTTCAGAGCTGGATCGTGTGGCTTGGCAGTGGCTATCGCCTCCCCCCTCATGTGGTTGTAATAGCAAGGAGGTCTTGCCCTTGCCTTTGTCTTTGTTGAATCTGATCGTTACTTGGGGTGGGCTTGCCTGGGTATCGCTGGTGGAAGGTTGAGATAACATCTTCTACGTGTTCCCAGGTGTGTCTGAAGTAGCAACTTTTATCGTGTTCTGGGAAGTAACGAGTCCACTTGGCTCAGTATTGTAGATTTCTGTAGAAGAAGCGAGAATCGACTACCTAGTCAAGTTTGGATTCTGGTTCTCCATTGAGTTCAATTGAAGGAGCAGGAATAATTGTTTAGGATGGAAACTTATTATCATCGTGTAATTCGAGGAGTCAGATGTGGAATGTGTTGTATATTTGCATCGAGGACGGAAGGTCGAGTTTGTAAGCTCAATGGACTACTCTTTCCAGTATCTTGAATGGCCCTACTTTCCTGAAGTACAGTTTCTTTGATCGTCCCCTCGTATGGATATTGGTCGGTATTAGGCATACCGTATCTCCAAGTTGTATATTTGTATCCTGTGTTCGGTGTTTATCGCATTGTTCCTTTGGCCGTTGTTGTGCTTGACCTATTTCGTATGGTAATGTCTCGTCCAGTTTTCCAATGTTTGTTTTATACCGTATTATACCATTAATCATATGATATGTGGCCTGACTTTGTAGATGCTGTCTATAATTCACGAAGAAGGGTGTCCTGCCAATTGTTTTTTGTTTACCATTGTTGTACGTGAATTCGGCCATTGATAGCAGTTCGTACCAATCATCTTGTTTTTAATTAACATAGGCCCATAAATATTGTTTGATTATTGTGTTTTCCAGTTCTGTTTGTCTATCCCTTTGTGGGTGAAATGCTGTGCTCCACCTGTTTAGTATCCCTATCTCCCCAATTACTTTTCTCCGCAGTCCTGATGTGAACAATATTCCTCAGTCGGTAAATATATTCTTTGGGAGTACGTGAAGTTGGAAGATATCTGTGAACAATGTTTGTACAAAATCCCTCATGTCTATATCTTTTCTGCCAGGAATGAAATGACTCATTTTGGTCTGACAATCTACCATGACCAGGATGCTATCGCTGTTCTCCAATAATAGTAAGTCTGTGATAAAATCCATTGTAATTGCTTCTCATAGCTGTTCAGGAACCTGGTTCGATTTCATTAATCCGTATGGTGCCTGTTTAGCAGCTTTCATTCTTTGGCACATGTTACAGTTTTTGACATATCGTTTGACATCTTTGCTTAGTCCTGGCCAATAGAATAACCTCATGATGAATTCTGTAGTTTTAGATGTTCCTCCATGTCCTGCCCTTCGGATATTGTGGGGTTGTTGTATGATGTCTGTTCTTATATTTTCTTCAGGAATCTCTTGTCTTCCATCATATTATATGTTTCCATCCTCCCATTGCCATAAACCCAGAGTAATTCCATTCATCTGCTTTTTTCCTTCCTTCAATGCTTCTCTTATTGCCTCAATTGTTTTGTCTCTTTCATTTGTTTTCTTCATTTTCCTTCCCTCTGTTGATGTGAATTGAATAACATCCACCAATTCCTCGAATTATGTTTTTGGTAATATTGTTCGTGTTTTTTGTACAATCTGTTCGCCTTCTTTTGTTTATAGTTTGTTGCTTGCAATCCTTGTCAGAGCATCAGGCTGCCCGCTCTCTTTGCCTAGGCGGTATCCGATTTGGAAGTTGTATTTGCTTAGGTGTTCCTTTCACCCTATGTGGTAGTCGTTCAATTTCTTCATAGTCGTGAACGGGACCAGAACCTTGTGGTATGTTAGAACTCAGACTTGATGGTCGGTGTTCTGAATGTATCTCCTCTATTCCTTTAATGCTTGAACTATTGCTTATAGTTCTTTGTTTGCAATGTCATAGTTGCACTTGGCGGGGGTCATTATCTTGGATTAATAAGACGCTGACCTCCATTTTAGGTCTTCGCATTGTTGCAATAGTATGCCTGAACACACATATTTCGAGACATCTATTGCAATCATTATCCTTCAGTTTGGATTGATGTGTACCAGTAGTGGTGCTGATTTCAGATGTACCCAGATAGCTTTGTATGCTTTGTGTTCTGTTTCTCCCCATTGCTATTTCTCGTCTTTCTTGGTTATGTTATAGAGTGGTTTTGCAAGCCTGCTAAACCCTTCTATAAACTGTCGAGGTACTTATTGAGTATCTTATTGATCTATCTTTGGAATGAAGCCGGTGTATTGGTTAGCCTGAAAGGCATAACCAAGTATTCCAACATCCCGTATCTTGAGGCGAATGTAATCTTCCATTCGTCTGCTGCTTTAATGCGTATATTATATTATGCATCTTTGATGTCCAGCTTGGTGAAGTAATTTGCAGACTATCGTCTATCTAGTGCCTCTCTGATTAAGGGTAGCGGATATCGATCTTTCTTTGTAACTGAATTGAGCCCTCTGTAGTCTATACAGAGTCTGATATTTCCATCTTTCTTTTTGATGAACAGTATTGAAGTTCCTCCTAATGCAAATGAGACTCTGATCCATCCTCATTGTAGGTTTTGCTCGCTCTACTTTCTAACTTCTTTGAGCTCTGCTTCGCCTAGTGGGTATAACATCTTGTTGGAATTTCTCTTTTATTTTTCCTGTTTTCTCGTCTTTGTCCAGCTGAATGTCGTGGACGATTCCTGGTCTTCTAGGTGCTAGCCCGGTACCTTCCTCTTCTTGGAATAGATTTGTGAATTGATGATATTCCTTTGGAATCAATTCTTTCAATCCTTTTTTACTTTGTTATTTCTTGTCTTGGATTGCTAGTTTCGTGCTGATCTTTTCTTTCATGAGAACCGCTTTCTCGTGTTCATATCTCCATTTGAGAATTCCTGTTGTATCTCCATTTCACTAGTACAGTCCCAAGACTTGTGCTGTGATCTCTTTTATCTTAATTCATTTTGTTCTATTGGGCTGGTTCTGGTCTATGCTTTCAAATCCCTTGTCTCCTTGTATGGTTTCTTCCAGTAGATCTACTTCATGCAGAGCCTCTTTGTTGATTTTGTTGATGATCAACTGTGCAATTCGATCGCCTTCCTGGACTTCGTAGTCCTCTTAAGCCAGGTTGGCTAATACCACTTTGATTTTACCTGTATAGTCTGTGTCAATCATCCCTACCATGGTTATTAGTCGATACTTGACTGCTAGACCACTGCAGGGTACTATCTGTCTATAGGTTCCTTCTGGTAGTCTAATGGCTATTCCTGTCGCTTTGATTGCCTGCCCATTGGCATGTATCTTGGATTCTTTGTTGGCATACAGATCGTGTCCTACTGCTCCTGTGGAACCCTTGGTAGGCACCTTTGCCCCTTGGGCCAGCTTTTGTATCCAGACTCTCTTATTATGTCTCTATATGGGTTACATGACCCATTGCACGTGGCTTTCCATCTGCTAGGTAGACTTGTCTTGCTTCCTTCGCTTTCTTAGTGTGGAGGGCATATTTGGCGCGGATTTCCTTATCGATGAAATCTTCGGTAGCCACGGAGTCGAACATTACATATATGGTTATTTGTTCGTATCTTTTATTGTGTATCTTCGTCTTGATCATCCCATGATCTCCATCATTTTCTCCCCTTTGTGTGTATATTGCCCTCTAGTAATTTGCTAATTTGATGGGTTTTCCAGGTCCACATCTTGAGTCACCCAGACTATCGTTTACTAGGGACCTTCATCATTTTCCGCCAGTTAATCCTCTGCGATCCTTTCGCGAATGTTGCTCCTCTTTTGAGCTTAGAAGTGGTTGTTTCCAGCAGCCCTAGCTCCTTAATATCCACTGTCTGGTCAGCTTCTGCATTCTCATATTCGATGTCCTGCTTTTCTGCACCTCCAGCAGAGTTTCCAATTCATTCTTCTAGCATATTCTTCCTTTGATAGGTTTAGAGCAGGTCATGCCCTTGATTTGTCCAACTCTATTGGTTCTCCTGGTGGTAATGCTCTTCTTTCACCACGCGCTATCTTTGGTTTGATGGTTCCATACACATTTCAGGATGATTGGGCAACCGTGTGCATTATAGTGTTTTCCGAATAGTATTTGAAACATGTTTAGTTTGCTTTACTTATCAATCATGCATCTTGTAAATCGTTCTGCTGTTGTGTAGCATGGATCACAAATTTCCCATACTTCTCGGAGTCTCTCACTACAGTTTCCTAAGAGGATGATGTAGAGATTAGCATCATCAAACCCTGCAACATATTCCAATAGTCGGCATTCGTTCCAGTATGCCGAAAAGGTCTGTTTTCCTTGTTGCAGTTTCTCCATCTTTGGCCTTGCTGTCTCTTTAGCGTTAGGATCTGTGAATTGTTCAAAGTGTGTTGCCTTGAATTCCTTGTACATGACCGATTCTCTCTGCTTCCTTCTATCATAGAAGGACATAATCCAATGTCCCGCAAGTCCTCATAGTACAGATTCCACATAGAGAATATTGATCTTATCGTGGTGTTTTCCATATCCCTTAACCACAAAATACCCTTCGCATTGTGCCAGGAATATTTCTACATTATCTTCAGCTCCTTCGTATGTGTCGGGTTCATTTGCTTTTGGTTGCTGGATATTTCCTTGTCCTGTGTTTTGTGTTACTGCTGGAAATGCCTGAAACAGATTCTCAGTTATTTCAAGTATGCTAGTGCGTGGTGCAGGAGTGGCCGGCGCAGTCAGCACAGGTACTACTGGTCCCGACATTCCATCAGGTTGTCGGCCTCCTACAGGAGAGCTATTGACTAATCATCCTTTCTCTGGAGATACTAGGCTTGCGGCTCTTCCAGGCTCTGCTAAAATGTGATCAACGGCGTCGCTAAATTCCCCTAAGTTAAGGTTTTGATTGTCAATGTCTATATCTCCCTCCATATCTGGGTTGAAGGATTCCGTCTTATATCATGTGGCTTTGCACTAGGTGTCGCTTTGTAATGTAATGATCCCTCGTCGGATCCTTAGTTCTTGGCGACAGGAACAATACTTCTCTTCTCCTTCTTCTTCTTTCTTTATCTCACGATACCACTAGGCCTCTGCTAAAGCTACTCATAGCACAAGACCTCTATCTTCTATCGGGAATGCATATGGTAAGCTTTCTCTAACCGTTCTCTGTGAGGAGCTTTCCTTTGCATAACAATAAATATTGCAATAGAGATAAAGATCGTAAAGGTATTTTATATTCATTAAAGTAATAAGTAGAAATGATACTTAGAACAAATTGTGAAGAACTTATTTTCCTGGGCAGCATCGGACTCCTTATATTGTATACTTCCGGCCTGTACTCATGTGACCCAAAGTGGTCACATGCTCGAAACCAAATCATAACAAACTTGTCATGTGACTAAAGTAGTAACACGTTCAAAACCCATGACCTCATCACAAAGTCATATGCGAAAACTCTGGAACCAATCATAACGCAATAAACAAGTCATATGACTTGACTGAGCCATATGTATAAAGCCCATGACCTTATAGCGAGGTCTTGTGTAAAACATAAATCATATGCGCAGGGCATACCTTCAAGGGATACATGCAAGGCGAAGCTACCAGGTACTCTTTCCATGACTCATATTTCAGCGCTGTGCGAAACATAATAAATCATATGACCTAAATGGGTCATATTTGTAAAACAATAACATACCTATGACTCATAATCATAAGTCATTTGAAAACCTTTTCCGTGCCAAGCCACATTCGTGACAACACTGTACTCATCACTTCAAATCACCTTTTCAATATCTTCCGCTGCCCAGTACCTATGCGGCGTAGCCCATCTCAAGGTTCGTAATTGACGCGAACGTCACAACCTAGATTATAACTTGGCTATCTATCTTTTAATGTTTACTTCTCTGAGTACCCAGTCAACTATGCGGGCAAATTAAGTAGGCAACTATGTGCATTCACTACGGGTAGCACAAGGAGTTACTAATATCAATACCAAGACCGGGTGCATAGCGATCCCTGAAGGCACATCTGATCATTGTACAGTTGGACTTAGTTGCCTGAATAGTTGTGCAAAGCTATGGCCCACTCAAAATGGAGGTATGACCGGGGTGAGTGAGATTTTGAAAAGATTGGTATTCACCTGGCTGGACAAGAAAGCTCTTAACTGTTGTCCCTGGGCGTCTCATAATTTGAGCCACTAAGGAAATGTTCCAGAGGCAGTAGAAAAAGGTAATTATCATGCCCTTCTCTGCTAGGCTCATTTCTCTCCGGGTGGTTTTAGGTGGGAGTCTTTTTTTTATGGCATACTTCTTATTTCCAGAACGCTTAACCATTGGTAAAAAAGGTAGAGCAAATTAATAAATTAATTAATTAGGTAAAGAAGGCTGGTGGGGGTGTAGATTTGTGAATGGTCATGGTCGCAATGGGGTGAACAATTATTATCAACTTTTACACTTCGTTCAAAGGTAGCATTTTGGTGAGACAGCTGAGTCATCTGAGACCGGTTTCACGAATACTTCTGCCGAGTGACTTTATATTATATGATAATCTGATATTATCAAGGGGAAAATATTCTAAGTTATTACATTAATTGTCTATCACTCGACATCTTGCCAGCTTACTAAGCACTCTGGTGACTTAGCCAAGGCGTTGATTACCAATTTCTGATACCATACCACGAGCCTCTCTATCCTCGGCCATACTCATGACTTCTCTCACATCATATACGCCCTATAATCCTCTGATTCTAGGCAAGCATTCCAATGGGTCGGCCCCTGCCCTCCGTTGGGTTCCTTGTGTTAGCAACATTACGGCACGGCAGGCATCCTTTTGGCTGCAATGGTTCCTGGCAGCCCGGGAAGCTGTCTCCGTAGCTCAGCTAACCAATAAGGTGGCTTTCGCTGCACAATTTATTGAAATAAAAGGACACAACGAAGAGCCCGGGCTGACTCATTGGAAGGCTTGATCCACGGCAGGAACACGAAATAGAAGCCGGTTAAGTTGAAGGTAATGGAGAACTCGGTGTACAGTGCTGGTGTCGGGGAGGGGATCTGGACTGGCTACACAGTTTGAATGGGAGCCTTCTTTCCCTCGTTAGTTGTGATCATTCATCATCTAATGTGTCTCTATCTCCCCAGCCTTTCCTATATTTTTGACAACAAGTCTTCCATACTGGTTCGTTGCTGTATCCTTTCTCTGTGATAATAATGGTCTAGCCTACCATCCTACTCAGTGTCCAGACTGCTGTCCGTGAACCGTAGTGTTGAAAACCTTTCTGCTATTATTTCATTTACGGCTTACAGACAGTTTACGATATAGCCAGGACATGTGAGTCAAAGGAACCTGTAGAAACTTTTGTAGAAACGATAATTGCTTTCGTTCTGACTTCATCCGTTCATTCTCTCTACCTGGACCGCCCACAAATGACTCAAAAGAACTTGCACATTCATGGTTTGGTATGGATTTGATCTGGACAGTCTGGCCCATTTGGGACCTTGACTGTTCGTATTTGGCCTATCCTAAACAGCTAAAGCTTTCAATTCGGCCAGAATAGTTAGGAAAGTAGCCACAAACAGCCAAGAGCAACCCGCATCATCCCACCAACCCCCGCGAGCGCCGCAGTTAACATCCAGTGCGAGGCAAATATAGCCAACCTCTTAAAAGCCATCAACATCATCAACGCCTACTTGAAATGTGCAGATATCACCGCTCACGTTCCATGTTCTAAGCGCACCACCCGCGAGCCATATGGCCACCAGCAACAGCTCCGCCAACTACGTCTCGGTCAATATCACCCCTGCCAACAATCGTTCAACCCGAAACATAGAGACTGGCATGAACAGAATCATCACCCCCAACGTTACCAGCGACAACCTAACCCCAAACATGCCGACCCAGTATTCTGCATCGCCAACATCCTCTGTCCTACCTCCTACGTCAAATACAACACCACGGCCAACATTGTAACCAAACAGCATCACCACCGCCAACACTATCACCAGCCTCGTCATCACGACCACTTCTGTCCTCACAAGCACCACCCACATTACCGCCAGCACTAGCCTCACCACCACAATCAATATCGCCACTACCACCCCCACCCTACCTCTAAAGCTTATTGGTTACGGTCAATATTAAGCCAGGTTGGTGTCAGCAACCTGCCCTGCCACTAACCCCTTCTCGGCACTAGCGTGTCTCATCCACGATGCCTACATGAGCGGAGTTGCATCACAGTTGTCTGCCGTATATGCATTGATATCCGGCCCCTCTATTAGTAGGCAGTGTTCACAACCGGCTCGGCATCGAGGGCGGTGTGAGTGAGGACTGCTGAGCACGGCGTGCGGTTTTGTTAAAGTGGGCCTTCCTAGGCATTGACGCCCTGGTCCTGTAGTCTTTAGGCAATTGGCGTCTTTTGCGGTCGGCAGGTGAGACTGGCCATCACCTGACGTCACCTGTAGGAAATTGGCACATTCCATATCTGGAGAAACCTGTGTGGCCCGCTCCTGTGTCCCGGGATGGATGACGGACTGGCACCAAGATGCCGGTCAGTCGCCGGAATCCTCCCACGCACCGCCGCCAATCCTGTGCGAGCTCGAAGAGAAACCGAATGGACGCTTGCCATGACTGGCATTAGTTGAAAAGTTTCCTCGTTGCCGTGAATTGCATCCCCATAGAATAGTGTTTATGTATAGTTATCAGACAGATTAGGATCGTGATATTGCTCTTGTGACAGTGGTCTTACTAATGTAGTATGGCGCTCGTGCGTTACGCCCCACAGCAGTGGTCTGGCGATCATGCATTTGACATCGGCGTTGATGCCGGACCCAGGGTTCCGAATAGTCCGACCGGTCAAGTCGTGGGGGCAGGACCAGACTTGCCACTCGTGGTCGACACCGTGATTGGACTTGACTAACTCGGGTGGTCCGGTCTGGTTCTGGACCGGTCCCAGACCGGTCTTTATAAAGAGTTGCATAGTCATGTAATATCAGTCACTTAATGCTCCGAAAAAAATTGATACTCGTGAATCTATTTTCATTGCCCCTAATCTAAGCGAAGCACTATTTCCATTCTGATTCTCCTGAGACTCTGCAGTATAACCCACCGAAACAATGAGTTTAATCAAGAAAATCTTTATTTGAACGTAATAAACTCGACAAAAATAGTAAAAAGCAAAATAGGATGCTAAACCGGTCAATGGGCCGTGAATATCCTATTTCTTGGCGGGCCTGGTCAGACAGGTCCTAGCCTAGTCAGTCCCATACTCCAGAATGTCCAATTTGGTCTAATTTCGACCATTAGACTAGACTTGACTCCTGGCCGGACCGTTGCAACAGGAGCCCCCACCACGTGTATACACCAATGTAGTCGATACATGAGCAGGATTTGACCACGGTTTCCCAGCCAGTTAAGATCTGTTTCTTCTAGTCCTAAGGGCGGCCCCAGAAACGCCATGATGTCGTTTCTACACAGCCCACCAGAACGGCGTTCAACGGAGGCTATTCAGTATATCGAAGTTGGTCCCACCCCATTTCCTCCGTTCCTGTACCACTTGGTGCCTAGTGATGGCCCCGTTCATCATGGAAGGCACCTCCTTCTCGAATTATGGATCCAATTGGTAGACCGTAATCTTGTGGTCGAGCAGTGATCAATCAACTGTGAAGTAGACAATTCTGTACTTATCCTTCGTGCGTGTCAACCGCCGCATGATTAGAATTAAGCTATTGCACTTTCAGGGATAATTATAAAGGAATTTCAGTCAAACGACTCCTGGATTTCCTTTGAAAGCATGATACCATTCCGGTGCACAGATGATTATAGCAATGGGATCTATCATGGTCTAATCGAGAGGGACTCATAATCGACTGTCAGCGAGGTTGATAGACACTGATCCTGTAAGCGAGCATTAATCGAGCACAGTCGATTATGTTCGAGTCTGGCGGACGATGATCAACCCTTCTTCATTACTATTCCAATATGATAACCGGGCGCGGAAAGCCTGTACACGCAATCAAGATAAAACTTAGGTTGGCTTTCGGCAACCAGTACCGCTATCAACAATTTGTATTTCTTTATGCCGAAGAACCAACTAAGCGCCCGAGTACCCGCGCTTCCTGTGCAAGCATGAACGGACTCAGTTTTGATCGCTTCCTTATCGCGGGTTTGCCTTTTGCCTTTAATCGAACCACTGCGTCCTTGTAGTCTCCCTCGGGAGGTGGACGGCGCGTTCGGAGATGGAAAGAAATGTAGACGTTGCAGTATTTTATGGTATGTGAAGAGTTGAAGGGTGAGAAGGGTGCAAGTGTGGGAAGGGTAAGAGCCAAGAAAAGGGTAGAAACGGAGTAAACCGGTAAAAATAGAGCGTTCTCAGTGCCGAGAAAAGAGGGGATTCCTGAGCTCAGTTTCCAAGAGGAAAAGGTAAGAAGAGTAAAAGATGGGTAATGGTTATAGGATGGTGAAAGGGTGGAAAGGGGGAGAGTGGGGTATAAACGAGAGCGAGCTGAGAACAGGAGAAACAAAAAAAAATAGAAGAAGAGTTGGAAAGATCTAGTGTTAGGATAGGGGAAGAACGTGAAATGATATAAATCAGATAAAAGCTAGAAGGGTGGGATGTGTGAGAAAGGGAGATGAAGGAGAGCAGGCCAAAACTGGAACGCGGCAGCACATCCAAATTACGCCACACAAAATTTCACTCCATGTATTTTCTTTCCTTTCTTTTCTTTCATCACGTTCGTCGTAGAGAAAGCAACACCTCAGGGACGCGGTTAAAGAATAAGAATATCGGTCAAGAGTGGTTTAAACAGATGGTACTAGTAAAACAAGGAAATAAAATACGTCAATTTAATCTGCAAAAGAATTTCACTCGTGCTAGCATTTAAATCAATTACTACCGAGCGCTGATATATCGTACCAAGGAAGAATCAAACCTTGTCTCCTTCATTGCTGCAAGAGCTGCAAACTGTAATTAAAGTATGGTGCAAAGTGTCGAAAGCGTGAATCCTACCAATCTCTGTCAAATAATAAAAGCAGGGATTTTGAAAATAGTTTGGGATTAAAATGATGACCAGTTTTTATTATTCTACCAACGCCAAACGCCATTTTGAATATCATGTTATTACCATTAGCAAAGGTAACCGAACATTGGGTACAGCCATGCTTAATCGCAGAAAATCGCAACCCCTCTACCACACTTCCAAACTCTACTGTACTTCTTCTATAACAAAATATTGTCTATAATGCATCCTTGCGGAAGCTATAGGTACAAGCCAATTCCTACCAAACATCCTACCCCAAATGAAAGATGGCAAATCATTGGCCAGTGATATATTGGTGTCCGTTTTCGCAATGTTTCAGAAAATCAGAACATGTCACTATCAACTGTTTTTGATACAGTATATAAATGTAATGGAGGCTCCCTTGGAGAAGCTGGATTCCAAGGTTATGACTGCACTAAGATTAATTCTTCTGGGAAAAAATATAATAAAATTTTAAAGTTTCAGGTGTAGAGTTTTAAAGAAACAAAACGGTGAAACTTAATATCATTAAGCTACAGCTTTACTCAATTAAGTTCTGATGTTCAGAGGCAGTTGATTGCCTGAGTAGAGGCGAACTCACATTTACTTAAGTAGATTTCACACACAGCAATTTGCTTTCCATCACTACTCTTGGTTCGCGAGCACAGTGCTCCCTTTGCCTTCCTAGCTAACCCAGGTTAGTCGCACCCAAGATCCCTGGTAGTAAGCTAGCCTACTGTGTTGTTTGCTAATATCTACCCTACAGAGGTAGTTTAGCAGCTGCATCTACAATGCAACTGCGGGAGTAAAAACTCATCTTACCAACTAAATGTCAGTTGCAAGCTGACTTGCCTGCATAGATGCCATACTAACTATGGAACTATCTACCCATATCTACTTAGACTTTGGTAAAGTTCCACAGGCACTGAACCTGTATCCAGTTTAATCTAATTCCTTATCATTCTCAAAGATTATCCTGTTACTCCTAGAATGTGTTTCTTCCAAGGTTTACTCCCAATAGGTGCTACCAATAAAATATATCCTGAAATGGAAAAACTGTACTTTTATAAAAGAATTACTGCTCTGTAACAACCACAATTTTTTTAGATTCTTATTTTACCCTCTTTCCTAACACTTCTTTCATAAAGCATTTTGACCCAATTGGTCCAAATCCTTCCAATCATTATATGACAATTATAATAATTATAATATTATTATTATGATAGTAATACTTATCATAACCTTTTCTTCTTTTTTTGTCCATAGTATTAATACTCATCATTTATTTCTTACCAATAATTTCATGCTCAACTGTTGTTTTTATCTTGTTATTCTTTGGTATTTCTTGAAATCTTGGAAAGGAGATAAATTTGAAGACTTAAATATGAGAATAAATAATCGTAGATTTCACAAAAGAATCTAAGTAACCTGATGTACCATAATCATCCTCTTCCAAGCTGTCCCTTTTGTTATTATTTGAAGCTTTCTTTTGAGAAATTCGTCCGAATGATTATCACATTACTTGCAATGCAGCAAAGGATCAGTAAAATCTCATTGTTGAAAACTTACCATATTCGGAATAAATAATATAAGCGAGATACCAGCAGGGCCCGGCTGGGCGTCCCGGGCAGAGCTTAGGGCGGACCCCAGGACGGACCGACTGGACGCTTGGGAACATTGCTCTTCACTGGACATTGCCTTCTGTTCCTCCGCATCCTGCGTCGTCAGTTTGGAAACCGACTGCCCTCCGGTCTCAAGCAGGGCAGATGTATGAAAAATTGGGGCGATAAATTTGGTTAGTCCCCACTCAAATGATCGAACTTGGCTGCGCATGAATTATGGTTTGTAATCGCAATGTCTCGCCGGAAGTAGGAATAGGAGTAAATAGCCAGCGAGAGTCAATACCAGTGCTAAATCAGAACAGAATTTTATTTGTTTCTATGGCGTAAAGCTATGGAAGGGTAGCAGGAGAAGGGAACGAGGTGAATGATATGATAGCAACTGGATGGAATGGTAAACGAAGCGAGAAAGGAGACCAACCAAGATTAAATGATGTAAAATTGTTTGCAATGAAAGAATAGAAGCAGTATATGAGTCAGAGAGCATGATGGCATATTTGAAGCAAAGGTGTAAAAATGGAAACGGAAAAACGGGACTGGTGTTGAGAGAAACGAGGTCAATAATGCAGATAGAAATGTAGAGAAAAGCGTATAGAGCGACGGCAATGGCACCTCAGATTCCGATTAGTGAGGAGTAAACCGGTCTCGTCGACAGGGGTATGAGCTCGATAGTATGTTTCTGACAGAACCTATGAACAGAGGGACTCACGGGCGTTTTCAAGAACGACAAAGTTGGATATCGCAGCCCCGAAAAGCCCTCGACTGGGATAAGATTTCAAAGCCACGATGGCATGCAGCGGCGGTCGAAAGATGTATAGTCATAGCCAAGTCCGCGTTGGCTAGCTTTTCCCAGTTGGTCTGTAGGATCTCCGCTTCACGATCCTCCACGATGAACTTTGCCACCAGCCAGATGAACGTTTTCCAAGAATAATCGGGGTGGAAACAAATATTCTTCTCCTCGCAGAAGTCGATGAAATTGTCGCGACGCCATCCAGTGACGCAAAGGATTGAGGGTTGGGGAGATGGGCTCGATGTCACGGTAGTGGGAGCGGAGGATGTGAGGTCGATTGTTTCAACCTCGGAACGGGGCCGATGGGAAGCTGCAGTTGCGCGTTGGTCCATTTTTGTTTTTCAGGTGTCTATGTTGGGTACTTTGTGGAAGGAGATGTTGGACAAAATATATCGTTGTTGAAGCCGACCGCGTTGGTTGTCGAGTGATGAAATTCTGGTAGGGCGAGCGACGAGGCACTAGAATTATCATAAGAAAGCTTGGCAATGAGATTCGGGGTGCAACACCGCTAACCCTTGCCATCGACACCCAAGCAGCGTCCGTTCTCCATGCTGAATCAGCGACGATGAAAACCCAACTGGCCACGATTAATTAAATTTTGATTTTTATTATTCGATAACATCGATCGCACATTACCGCCCCCACCTTGATCCACCTTTTTTCCGTAAATTTCTATCCCTCTGGACTCTCCAGAAAATATCGTAAAAATACCAAATACTGTAATCCACAGCTAAAAGTCACATCCTGGACGTCCCCAAGGTGGTCACAAGGGTCTGCGAAGGTTTACAAGGGTCTAAAAAGCCATATTACACTATGAATGCTTTGACTGGCCAAGACATCTAATACATGTTCCCTGGGCACCGTCGGGCTTAAAACCATGTTTCGTGGTTTTTGTGATATATTCACCCACACAATTTTGTGGTGATTATTAAGTAGATATTCCTGTCAATAGATCACGCGCGGCCCTTTGTCCTTTTGACAAATTGATGGGAAAGGGTTTCATAACGTGTCACGTTTTAAAATCGAGCAAGCCATGTGTAAACAGCCGCGAGTGTTGATGTCTTTCTCGTACAGAAAACATATAGAGAACTACTAACCCAACTCTAATTTATTCACTTTATCCTTTCCCATTGGCAGCACCCCCCTAGGGCCAACCTCTATCAATTTTCGTTGACTTGAAAATCCCTACTGCTGTCGGATTCTCTGCTTGCAGTGCTTATGTGGTCTACCGATCTCATGGGCTTCCCCCCACAAAATGTTACTAAATGCCTGAGACCACTAACAGTTGCAGTGATGATATTCTGATACTCGTTAAACACTAAAATTTAATAATATCTGTAAGAATTCCAGCACCTAAAAATATTGGCCTAATTCGTAAGCATCCGGTGAGCGATATAGAAACACAACAGAGCATATACAGGAGCTCGAGGTCACCGAAATACCTGACACCACTCCCACCCCTCTCAGAAACGACTCCACCTTCTGGCGCTTCACAGAACCCACTTTGCAAACGAAAGCTCCAGGTGATATTCTGAGTCCTTGTCGGCCATGTTGGAGATATTGCTTAATCTGGAATTGGATTTACATGGTCGAGCAGCGTTCTCAACTTGGGTGGTTACTCAGCACCCGGCAGAAAATAGTGAAGGCCGGCCAGTCCGGCCAGGACTTTGAAGAGCCTGGGTCAGTCCGGCTTGAATTTTGTCCGGCCGCCAAAACCTGCAGGAACCCAGGCGACCGCCCGGCTATGGGGCTTGGGAGTAGGGGTCCAAGCTGCCAGATGCCCAGGTAAAGCCGTCAAATGCCCAGGTAAAGCCTCCAGATGCCCAGGCAAAGCCATCAAACGCCTAGGTACAGCTGTCAAATGCCTAGCCGAAGCCGCTAGATGCCCAGATAAAGCCGGACGGACTGGCCGCTTGGGATTACTGGCCAGGGGCGAACAGACCACACTGATGAGGACGCCCACCAAGCGTGGCCTTGCTAAACCGTTGTGTGCACTCGCCCTACGGTTAGTGATTTGGTGTGCCCCGGAGCTAGCTAGCGTGGAACATAAATATATATTTTTTGCCTCACGGGTGATTCAATTCCCGAGCAGCAAAATATCATATGTGGTTGTGCTGGGCCGGTGGACTAGACCGGCAATGGGATTTAGCGCGAGATCGCTGGACATCACGATAGAAGCATCGCAATAAAGCCTAATTGTCTCCTACATCCCCTCCAACTGCCGATCCAATTTTCTGCCGACTTCCCCAGGCTTCACAAGTAGAGCTAGTGCTGTACGCGATTCTTTTCGATCATACGGGTTGGGTGTGCTCGAGATCATATATGCTCCAGGACCGACGCAAACGTTCTATTCGGGAGTCACGGCGCCCTGTTTGAAATGCTGCACAGCTTGCTCACAGCTAGCCCAGCATGTTCAGAACCTCCGCGACATGCATAGAACACGCACGGCATGTTCTGAAGATAATCGATTGCCTGACAAGAAGCACATCACATAGTCAACCACCTTATGCTCATCAGTCCATCTGCACGATTATCTGGCGGGTCGTCCGTTTCTTGGCACACTCGCTCGCCCGCCCGGCGGTTACTCTATTCACACAATGATACGGTTCGCTCGCTCGCCGGGTCCTGCGTCCCCACGGTTAGGGGTTAATATGTTCGCTTCTTCGTTTACCATTCTGCCTGTTCACATGTCACTTTTTCTGCCCCCCGATTGACCTACCCATTAGTGCGCCCGACCGACTGACCGACCGGTAGACTGGTCTGGCCTATCACCTCTCCTTGGTTGTATCAAAGATTATCAGTGGAATCGGTGCAGTATCTGAACAAACTATATAACAATAAAACAAGTATACTAAACACGGATTGATCCCTTCGGTGACCTACAATCTATTGAAATGGGGCCTGAGGGGACCCTTTAAATACAGGAATCAATTCCAACTCTTCCGCGACTCTTCAGAACATAATCGCACTGTTTCACCATTTTCTTACGCCATCCCTTCTACGCCTGTTTCGCTCCAGACTCCTCCCCTTCCGGTATGCATTTTGACCCCTCGCTTCGCATACATCACAGAGCACCTGACTCCGATGAACCCTCCGCTAATGTTCTCGCTTGTTCTACGTGATGCGAGTATAGAACTAGTCTTCGGTGGGGCACCGGTGATTAACAACAGGTTATTCGCCCGCTTATTCACTAGTTTGTCGGATCGTAGGTTGTGGAATGGTACTGTACCGTGGTGGCAGGAGGGCAGTGGCCAGCGGGAGCGTCCGTTCTTGGACCGTGTTTCGTTTGTAAGCACCGAGCCACTATTGTGGGAGTGATATTGGCACCGTAAGCGGGACAGCCTGAGGATTGATCGCTATAATGGGGACGGAGCCAGAATAAGGGTAGGAGAGTTCTTCTTCGTGCCATTTCTTTTATTCTTTATTTCGTTAGCCGTGTCAAGAAGCAGAGGAATGGGAACTTGCGCGGATGACCAGTGGTAGATATGTGAGGCATCCTCTGGGATGATCAGGGAAGGCTTGATGATTGGTTATTTATAAGTCTTTAGACTTTTGATTGTTTGAGATTAGCAATCGATTTAAGTGTGAGGGTGAGCGTTTTGGAGAATGAGAAAAGGAGCGATGAAAAGGTTTCCTATCCTAGCCCTCTTTTCATCATTCAATATCATACTTAAATCACAAACTGTTTGCCTGACGTCTCGTTCCCGCATATTATCTGTATCCCCCTAATATCATTGCGAGAGCTTCTTGGCTTGTCAGTTCACCTAGCCTCCTACCCTCGCCGTCCTCAACTTCGCTTCTCTTGTTTTCTCTTCCTTTGCGCGTCCCGAGACTGGACTGTAACCTCTTCTTCTCCACCTAACATCTACTACTGCTCTCACATGGTTAGGGCGAATTCATTTTTGCTATTCATGCAGGACCTAGAGGACTGCCGCTATTGCTTTCTAGTTCTGGATACCTATCCGTGATGTTCATGCATGGAGAGTAGGTGATTTACAAAATGCACTATATCACAAGACTCGCTCCATGCTTGGCTGCCCATCTCCTCGTTAGTTGTGGCGCGTTTCCTGACGCGGGTATTAATGCAGGACTATTCAACCTTGAGAAGTTGGAATTAGAGATGATCTAATGCCTCACAGGCGTGGAAGATTTCTTCCATGCATTGGGCGCTCATGGGCGAGCAACCCCGCCCTTGTGGTTGGGCTCTGGGGCAGATATCTTGCGCATCTTTCAATCCATCTCTTTCTGTAGCGAGGGGACTATAATTCATGAGCAAACACCTGCATTTCAGCGTTTGATTTTCAGGAGCAAGGACAATCCGCGATGCCGTCTACTGTATACAGCCAAATGGCACCTTATCGAACTGCGAGAAGAAGGACGCAATTTCCAACAATAACATCCCCCTCCTCCCTAGTCGGCTGTCAAAGGTTGAAATCAGCGAACGGTCAACCGACCGGCTTGAGATGGTTTTGCATTCTCCAGGTCCATCTGAGAGCCCTTGCAGTGGGGGGGGTAACGTGTAATCAGCCAACAGGTTATCAAAGGTTTTCTGTGGGGTTGTGGCCTGTTATTGTGCATAGGGGTGGAAACCGGGTGCTCGAAAAAGGTAGAATGCGATGTCGATCTAGTCAACAAAAACAATGAATTTTGAAGAAAAAAAGGACTGAGATAAAGTTGCTTTTAAGAAAAGAACAAACAAGTGCTTTTTGATTTTAAATCAAGCATTCTTTAGAACAGGAGATATAGAACAAAATTGGAAATTTTGGTGAGATTGGAACAAGTGACACAATATACCTAGAGAGGTGGTGAAAAACACTGCAGAGTGTAAACGAGTAAAACAAGGTGAGAATATAGGAAGGAAAAATAATAAAACTGATCTACTACAACCTTATCATACAATTATATTACTGGTAACAAGATTCAATACAACCAAGTGCTTCCCGTGCTATTCCAATGCCACCAATTCATCCCAATTTTCCTGACGCTGTATATCAAAATCATCGTCGTGTATCTCCAGAGCTCTAGTTAGAAAATATTTCTCCTTTACATACATTAGACGTATTCTATTGATTTCTGCTGTATTCACCTCTATTATGTTGTCAGTTGATGTATCGTATCTCCCCACCCAGGTTGTCTTGGTAATTCCAGACTCGACTCGTCTCCCTTTCAAAAGCATTCTCGTTCCCCCGGAGGACCGAGCTTTAGAGCCTGTTTGGTAAAAGAGGAAGAAGTGGCAACCTTTCCATTACCAAATGGTTTGGCCAGTAGAAAAGGTCGCTGGCAACGGTCAACCATTTGTTGCAGGGGTGAAAAGCTTTTTTTAAATTTGCCGCTCTCACTTCCCCCACCACAGCCTTTCCGAAATATAGATTGCTGGCAGTATGGTTCGAGATGTAAATTTATTTATTTTTCTCAATTGTTCTACAAGAAACCTCTTTAATTATATTATTATAAACACATTCAGGCTAAGGGTCGGCATAGCAACCATCTCGTTGCCACCCACCTCTTTGAAAAGGAAAGGTTGATATGATACCTCTACTGCCAAGCGGCCATTTTGTTCCTACCTTTGCGAAAGGATGGAAATGGTTATTTGTATGGGCCAACGAAAAGGAAACATTTTATCCGAACAGGCCCTTACGCACTTTGCACCGTACAGTTTGCTCTCTACTGCCCTAGTTCCTCGCTCTCCTCCCCAGGTGATTGGCCGGTCATGGTTCTGCCGGTGTTCGTCCAGAATACTTCTTCAAGATTGTTATCTCGCTCTTTGTTCCTCCCGCCTTTTTACCCAGGTTCCATCCCAGTCGCCTTTTATCCAGTTCCCTCTTTCAACACTGTCCGGTTACTCTTTCTTTTGTTTCGTCTTCGCCGACTATAACGCCATCTTTCGCTCGCCTTGTGTTCACTCGTGTACAATTGTGGTACCAACTATTACCCGTGCACATAGAAGGAAAGCATGATGCGCACCATAGCCCAGAGAGAACCCTCCGGGCAAGGGCCAGTGCTTAACAAGAGTTCCCAACCGGTGGAACGGTACCCTTTTTAACTTGCCTTCCTACTGCAGTACACATGTTTATTAGTGAATCAGGGGAAAGCTTCTCACGCTCAATTCGCCATTCACACCACCGAAGACTGCAGCTATCTCATCCGCAACATCTCAAACCACTCAACCCCTATTGCGGGACATTCAATCTGCTACTAACGTCGGCAAATCTTAGGAAACTTTCACAAAGTCCCTACGATATAGAAGCGTTCGGAGACTCGGTGTGCAATGACCCACCGCATTTGTCCCCTAACTATGAACGGATCCAGAACCTATCCAGCGAGCGCAGGCCGGAAGGTCATGCTTCCCCCGCAGCACCCTTAACAATGATTTGCTTCTGCATGCTCATCCCCTTTTTTTACCACTTTCTACCACCCTCCACTGAACCTATATCTGTCTTTAAGCAACACTTCCAACAAACAACCTTTTCCTGTTTGTATCGACCTGGTGACCGTGAATGCCGTGCCAAATTACTCTAGTGAAAGCTTTGACCGACTGGCCTGGTGGGGCCTCAGGGGTGCCGCCTTCCCGAAGTAGGCAACCTCACAAGATCGCAATGCAAGACGTTGCCTCACCATGATTTTCAACTAAATGCATACAGGATTCTGGAGATTAAAGATGTCGGCAATTAGACAATATTCTACCTTCACTAGTTCTCGAGTGACCTGATTCCAGCTACCCAAATAGCAGATACCAACGATGTCTCCAGATTGCTCTCTCTTTAACACAATATCTTGGTTTCATGGTAGCACCCATCGAGATTCGACTGCTACCGTGTACTGTACAGCACCCACGAGTTTCGCCCGCATAGCAATCATATTTTCCATGTAATTGTGGAAAGGTACTTAACGTGATTTTCGGGGAAACGACTCACGACAGGGATCCGACTCGGCGCCAAGCATGGTCCAAGCTCCTACCACACCGACTCTTCGGAGTCGTGTCAACATCGCTTATCGTCATAAAACGACTTCAAACTTTCTGCGATGCCTGCGATTAAGCAAGGAATGAAGGATGAGGTGGAATTGCGGCTGCAGGAAGCCATTAAGCACTACCAACATAGTGATGAGCCTTCCATTGGTTTGTCAGCAGAAGGGTATGGCATTGCGGACTCAACACTCGAGGGGAGGCTGAACGGAAGGCATTCCCGGGTGTTTGGGCATCGCAAGATGGAAGTGCTAACCGAGTTCAAGGAAAGGTCTATCGTGCACTCGTGTGAGCCCGGGATGGGTGCAGCCACCCCCCAAGATTAGAGGTGGCAAAGGGGATGGCAGGGGTAATAGTTGGTCGGAGGGAAAATAATCAGTCTTTAGAGAAACATTGGATATCGTGGTCTCTGAGCCGGCACCCAGGGTTAGCATCGAAGTTAGGGTCTCGGCTAGAACGCCTGAGAGCATTTGCCAGTAACCCATGTGTATTAAAAGATTATTATAATAAGGTATGGCTCCTACTAGGCAACCCCTGATTATAACAGCTACTAATTGCTCCTAGAGCTGCAAAGTCTAGTTAGATTCTATAACATATCATCTTCCAATATATACAACATGGATGAAAATGGATTTCTGATAGGTGTGAGCTTGCGATGCAAGGTCATTTGTAGGAAAGGCCCCCAGGCCGGGAGATTGATCCAAGATGGATCACGGGAATAGGTTACTGTCAGTGAGGCAGTATGAGGAGATAGAAGGGTACTAAGACCTATGGTTATCAATAAAGGTCTAGCGTACTACATGGCATAGTAGACTAAGCTAAAAAGAACAGATTTAGCTACCTTTGGTGTTTTGGTGAAAGGGTGGAGCAATAATACTCAAGGGCTTCAGTGATTGAAAGAGGCTTCCAATACCGAAGCAAGTGAGAGGTGAGTATTTATAAACTCAAACTAAGTTATCTATCATGCTAACTAGTGCACCTCTACATTGCTGATGAGGGATATCAGCTCTGAATACTTAATGGACACAACTCGCATCATAATTCGGAATTGTTTGATAACTGTCTTAATATTAAGATCATTCCCATTTTCCTTTCCATCCACTTAACAATTCCCCTGCAGCAACTCGAGGTATGTGTATTTAGCCTAGTACTGAGATAGTGTAACAATCCCTCCAGGGATAGTTAATTCTTGGCGATGGGGAATGATACTTCTCTTCTTCCGTTTCTTTCCTCAGTCTTATGTTAGCACTAGGCCTCTGCCTATGTTACCAATAGTACAGTGCCTCTCTCTTCTATCAGGAACACCTATCGTAAGCTTTCTCTAACTCTTCTTTGCCAAGAACTATTCCTGTTATAACGATAACATTGCAATAAATACAAAGATCATAAAGGTGATTTATATTCGTTAAAGTAATAAGTAGGAAAGGTAGATAGAATAACCTGTAAAGAACCTGTCCTCCGCGGCCGCATCAGCCTCCTTATATAGTATTCTTCCCACCCGTAGCCATGTGATCCAAAGTGGTCACATGTCCAAAGCCAAATCATAACAAACTAGTCATGTGGCCCAAGTGGTCACATGCTCAAAACCCATGACCTCATAGCAAGTTCATGTGCCAAAACTCATAAACCAATCATAATACAATAAACAAGTCATTTGACTCGACTAAGTCATATGCGTGAAACCCATGATCTCATAACGAGATCATGTGAGAAACATAAATCATATGTGTAAGGCATATGTGCAAGGCATACTTGCAAGGCGCACAGCCCTAGACTCCTATTTGAGCCATGTACGAAAGCATCACAAATCGCACACATAATAAATCATATGACTCAGATAAGTCATAGCTGTGAAACAATAACATACCTGTGACTCATAATCATAGATCACATGAAAGCCTTTTCATTACCAAGCCACCTTCGTGTCATTAGCTCCTCTTACTCTAAGGCTGAGTTCCATCAGGCTCTTTCTTCAAGCTGCAATAGTTCCGGTCCTGCCGCGTATATGGACCTCCGAAGCTGATTGATCAAGTCTTCCGGTTATCTCCATCTTACCCTCACGGTTACCAAGGTGATGGTCGCCATATAAATTGTGTCTCTGAACATTGTTCCACTATGGTAGCTCTGTGATCATTTTGTTGTTTGCCAACATTGTTGCTTCGGCCTGACCAGGCTATTCCAGGAGTCTACGGATTTGCCTATCTAGGCTCCTACGGTCCGGTTCCATTTCGCTCGATGAGCTTGGAGCTCCCCGCTCCCTGGGTGTTATCCTCGAGGCCCTAGCCTGCTGTCCTACGTGCCATCTTTTCCTTCCAACTCTTTCTTTGTCTCATCCTTCTGTGGATAGTATCCTGCAGAGATTTTCTTCATCCAGTGCATCTTGCACGTGTTGTTAAAGCACTGTTTCCAGTGCTTTAGGGCATGGTCCGGGTGTGGACCAAACTTTTTGTATTCTCTTGGGAACCATCCCGAGCCTTCCCTGTCCGCGTAGTATGTGGGACATCCATCGTCATAGCATATGCTCCATGACACAGTGCTATGCTGTACCTGTTTTTGCCTTTCCCTGGGTTCTTGGTCGGTGGGTCCCATTAATGAGGATTCGAAACTGGGCAGTTTGGTTTGGCGGTGGCTATCATTCCAGCCCTTGTGAAGTTGTAATGGTACAGGAGGCCTTCTCCTGCCTTTGCTTTGGTTGAATCTCATCATTACTTAGGCCGAGCTTGCCTGGGTATCACTAGTGGAAGGTTGGGAGGGCATCTTATATGTGTTCCAAGCGTGGTAGAAAGTACCAAGTTTTATCTTGTTTAGGCAAATATCCCATCCACTTGGCTCAGTATTGGAGGTGACTGTGGGAGAAGCGAGAATCAACTATTTCGTCAAGCTTGTATTATGGTTCTCTGTCGAGTTTGATCAGAGGAGGAGGAATAATTGTTTGTATGGGAAACCTATATTCGTTGTGTAATTGGAGGAGTGAGATATAGAATGTGTTGTGTATTTGTATCGAGAGTGGAAGGTTGAGATTATAAGCTCACCTGCTCACTCTTTCCAGTATCCTGAGCGGTCTGATTTTCATGCAGTCTAATTTATTTAATGGTTGCGTCATATGGATATTGCGTGGTATTAGCCCTACCATATCTCCCGCTTTTAAGTTTGGATTAGGCCTTCAGTACTTATCGTCTTGTTGCTTTCGCCGTTATTGTGCTTGACTCATTTTGAATTGTAAGGTTTCGTGCCATTTTCTCATATCTGTTTTGTCTGGTATTATACCATTAATCGTATGATATGTGGTCTGACTTTATAGATGTTGTCTGTAATTCCTGAAGAAGAGTGTCATTCTGATCATTTCTTGCTTTCCATTGTTGTATCCGAATTCGGCCAGTAATAGCAGTTTGTACCAATTATCTTGTTGGTAATTGACGTAGGCCCGTAAATATTGTTCGAGTATCGCATTTACCCATTCCGTTTATCCATAAGTTTATGGGTGAAATGCTGTACTCCACCTGTTTGGTATCTCCATTTCTCTGGTTACTTTCTTCCATAGTAATTGTTTCCTATCGTCATTCGGGAACTTCGTTCGATTTCAGTCATTCTTATGGTCCATATGTAGCCGTTTTTTTCTTTTGGCATTTATTCCAATTTTTGACATATCTTTTGACATCTTCACGCAGTTCAGGCCAATAGAATGACGTCATGATGAATTCTGTGGTTTTAGCAGTTCATCAGTGTCCTGCCATTTGAATATCATAGTCTTATCATCTGATGTCAGTTTTTCCCTTTTCTTCTTTCAGAATCTCTTGTTTTCCGTTGTACTACATGTTTCCCCCCTCCCCTTGTCATAAATCTAGAGTAATTCCCTTCATCTCCTTCTTTCCCTCCTGCAATACTTTGCTTATTGCCTGAATCGTTTTGTCTCTTTCTTTTGCCTTCTCGATTTCCCTTTCCTCTGTTAATGTGAATTGGATAACCTCTATTACCTCGAAATAGGTTTTTGGTAATAGTGTTCCCGTTTTTTATTTGATTCCTTCACCTTCTTTTGTTTGTAGTTTGTTGCTTGCAATCCTTGTGAGAGCATCTGGCTTTCCACTCTCTTGGCCTGGTTGGTATTCGATTTTGAAGTTGTACTTGCTGAGATGTTCCATCCACCTTATCTGGCCATCATTCAGTTCTTTAGTAGTCAGGAACGGGACCAGATTCTTATGGTCTGTTAGAACTCAGACTGGATAGTTGTTCTTTACAATGTATCTCCTCCATTCCTTCAATGCTTGAACTATCTCTAATAGTTCTTTGTTCGCAACCTCATAGTTGCACTCGGTAGGGGACATTGTGTTTGATCTGTAAGACACTGGCCTCCACTTTCTGTCTTCACATTGTTGCGATAGTATGCCTGAGCACACATATTTTGAGCAGTCCATTTCGATCATAGTCTTTCGGTTTAGATCGAAATGAACCTGTATGGGTGCTGATGTTAGCTACATTTGTATTATATCTTAGGCTTTCTGTTCTGCCTCTCCCTATTCCCATTTCTTATCTTGGATTGCTAGTTCCATACTGCTGTTTATTTTCACTAGGACCGCCATTTCGTCTTAGTATATCTATTTGAGAATTCTTGTTGTATCTCCTCTTCAATAGTACCGTCTAAAGACTTGTGCTATGATCTCTTGGATCTCGATTTATTTTGTTGTATCAGGCAGGCTTTGGTCCATGCTTCCAAATCCCTTGTCCTCTGTTGTAGTTTCTTCCACTTGATCTACTTCATATGGGTCCTCTGTGTTGATTTTTTCGATGATCAATTGTGCGATTCGATCGCCTTTGTTGACTTCATAGTCACCTTAAGCCAGGTTGCATAGTACCACTTTGACTTTACCTGTATAGTCGAGGTCGATAACCCCTGCCCTAGTCGCGACTGGAGATTGAACGGCTAGACCACTGGGGGGTGCTATCCCCACATATGTCCCTTCTGATAGTCCGATGGCTATTCCTGTGGCTATCATTGCCTGTCCGTTGGTAGGTATCTTGATTCCTTCATTGGCATACAGGTTGTGTCCAGCTACCTCTTTGGAATTCTTGCTAGGCACTTTTGCCTCTTGGTCCTGTTTTTGTATCCAGACTCTCTTATCTTGCCGCATCTCTGTGAACTTTATATGCAATATTTCTTCTTCCGCTTGACCTACTAGTATCGAGTAGACCAGAGGCAAACTGCTGAGATATCATGTCACCCACAATTCAATTGTAAAGGCCATCTTGTTCTTATTCAAATGGCTTGTCAGATTATGTTTTTGCAACAATGGCATCCCAAGGACTATCTCATTGTTCATGAGATCTGGTACTTGAAAGGTTGTCATTTTCCCATGACTGCTACTGTCTATAGGGACTGTTACTGTATGGGTTATAGGACCCATTGCACTTGGCTTTCCATCTGCTAAGTAGACCTTTCTCACTTTCTCCGCTTTTTTACTTTGGAGGCTGTATTTGTCGCAGATTTCCTTGTCGATAAAATCTTCACTAACCACGGAGAGGAGCATTACATGTATTGTTGTTTCTTTGTCTTTTTCGTTGTATATCTTCGTTTTAATTATCATATAATCTCCGTCTTCTTCTCCTCTCTGCCAGTGTAGTGCTGTGTAGTAGTTCGCTAACCTGATGGGCTTTCCAGGTCTATATCTGGTATCTCCCAGACCACCGTTTGCTTTTGACCCATGACGTCTTCTACCGGTATATCTTCTGCAATTATTTCACGAATGCTGCTCCTCTTGCGAGCTTGGAAGCGATTATTTCCCGCAGCTCTAGTGCCTTGGTATCCACTGTCGGGTCGGCTTCTGCATTCTGGTATCCGATGTCCTGCTTTTCCATCCCTTTGGCAGAGTTTCCCTTTTCATTCTTCTAGCATATTCCTGTTTAGACAGGTTCAGAGCTGGTCCTGCCCTTGATTTGTCAAATTCCATTGGCTCGCCTGGTGGTAATGCTTGACTTTCACCTCCTGCTGCTTGCAGTTTGAAGGTACCGCGCACGGTCCTGGATAATTGGACCACCAGGTGTGATATAATGTTTGCTGAGATGTTTTGAACCATTTTTAGCTTTCTTTCTTTATTAATAGCCCATCTTGCAAATCATTCAGCCATGGTGTAATGTGAGTCAGAGATTTCCCACACTTCTAGGAGTTTTTTACTAAAGTTTCTCGGAATGATAATATAGAGGGTAGTATCATCAAACACGACCTCATATTCCAAAAGTTGGCATTCGGTCCAATATGCCAAAAAGGTTAGTTTTCCTTGTTGGAGTTTTTCCAGATTTCATCTTACGGTCTCTTTGGCATTGGGATCACCAGTTGTTTGAAGATTGTTGCCTTGAACTCTTCATAATTACCCCATTCCCTCAGCTTACGTCCTTCATCGAAGGGCATGATCCCTTACCCCGTGAGTCCTCTTGGTAGAGATTCTACAAATGGAATCTTGATCTCATCGGCTTGATCTCCATATCCCTTAATGGTAAATTTACTTTACATTGTGCCAGGAAGCCTCGTAGCTGGGCTTCGACTCCTTCGTATATGTCGAGTTCTTTTGCTTTTAGTTGTTAGATGTTTCCTTATCCTGTATTTCGTGTTGCTGCTAGAAATGTCTGAAACTGATTCCCAGTCATTCCAAGTATACTATTGTCTGCTACGGGAGCGGCCGGGGCCGATAGCCTAGGAACTACTTATCCAGACATTCTCTGTGGTTATGGAGTTACTGTAGGAGAGCAATCAACTAGTAATCCTTTCTCTGTGGTTAGTGAGCTGGCTGACCTCGAGGGCTCTGCTGAAATGTAATCTAAGGTATCACTGAATCACTCTAGGGTAAGGCTTTGATCATCGAGTTCAATATCTCCTTCCCTGTCTTAGTTGATGGATGCTGTATTTTATCATTTGGCACAACACTAGGTAATGGCAACCGGTACAGGTACTCAGTTATTGGCTTTGTCTTATATTTTGTTTTAAGTATTGCTTTGATACTTGGTTTGTTTGAAGTATTGTTTGATACTTAGTTTTGCTTTATGTTTTGTTTTAAGTATCACTTTGATACTTGATTAGTGTAACCGGTACGGGTACTCGGTTATTGGTTTTGTTTTATGTTTTGTTTTAAGTATCGCTTTGATACTTAAAGAGTTTTACCAAAGTGTATCGATTGATACCTTTGATTAGTTTCGTTCATGCTAGACATGAACAGATTTGTGTATTTAAAGACCCCCTGTTTCTATGATGGAAAAAGCAGTCTTCGACAGACAGTATTTCAATATACTTGGTTGAACGGTTACTCCTTTATTCCTCAGTACGCCCTCGAAGCCTCCTTTAGTTTTCAGCTCTCGCCTCCTCTCCGGAAGAGCAGGCCACCTGCCAACTATCGTATCTATTACCGATAACGTGATTAGCACCTTACGAACACGTTACATTTTTTTAACCTCCGCAAGTGGTTAAGAACCTGTCCCCAGATTTAGGCCTGATCAACCTATCGATATCCACCTCAGAACGCTAGCGCAGAGAAGCGGCAGAATTCCAGTACATTCGGCTTCATCTCAAACCCAAGATAGAGTCTTTGACGACCAGGAGTGGGAAGCAATTCCCGCGGCAAGACCTTACAAGGAAGAAACAACACCGGCGCTCTGCTAAAGAGCCCGGCGATCCTGCAAACACGGAAGATACACAACCTCCAGGAGAATTCCCTTCGACTCCAGCAAAGAAGCCTTCCTTTGAACCTCCAAACGACCCCGAATCTAGTAGCGAATCAGATATGGCTAGCACAGGAGGAGGGCCTTCTGGAGGAGGGAAATCTCGGGCAAGGCCTGAAGAAGAGGAGGTACCCGCAGTATTTGAACCCCCTAAGTTTAAACTTCTGCTCCCAGCGAAGTTCACAGGCGAAGGGAAAGACCTCAAACCTGAAGCCTTTGAATGATGGGCCCCAGAACTCTCACACTTCCTACTCTTACAAGGAAAAGATGTGGAAGACCATACAACTGGACTTATCATTGGATCATTCTGTGAAGGAAAGGCAACCCAGGCATACCACCAATGCTATAAGGACTTCGGCGGGAATGTAAGATTAAGAGGATCTACAGTTCTCGATTACTTGAAAGGATGATTCCAATCCTCTATAACCAACGACCTCCTATACAACAAATTCAACCAGCTCCAGCAAGTTAACGGAACACATGTCAAGCGGATCACCAATGTGGCTACGGACCTAATAATGTATAAGGACCGTATGGAGAGAAGAAGTATCTCCAAATACATCCTGAAGCGACGATTCTACGACACTATGCACCCTACCCTCCGGCGAGAAGTAGAACAACTCGAGGAAGACGGCGATGATATTGCAGTAATAATTGCTAGAGCAGAACGAAAGGACGCCATTCTCCATGAGACCAAGGCCTACAAAACACAGACATCCTCTAATAGGAACAGCCAGCCAGGACACAAAGCCTCCAGCAACTCTGAAGACGATACCCCACGACCTTTCAAGAAGAAAACAAAATCCTCCAAAGGATCGAGACGGCAAAAAGGAGAATGCTTTGAAGGTGGAAAAACAGGGCACATGGCAAAGAACTGCCCTACGAAGAAAGGAAAAGGAAAGGCTATTAAGAAAGAGGCGTCGGCCAACAATGTTGAAAGCAATTACGCCCCATCCAGCGAATATGAAGGGATCCACATTGGATATATCGATGTGGAATGCAACTGTGTTCGACCTCCAGCTACATTCAAAACACACACCGCTCTAGAAGGTACTATCCTGATCAATGGCAAAAGGGCTCGAGTCCTATTCGACACTGGCGCAATTGGAAGAGATATTATCAGTAATGCCTTTGTCTCTGTCTATGGACTCCCAACCCGAGACCTTAACCAGCCCATACCAGTCACTATGGCAGTAAAAGGATCACGATCCACAAGCCATAAAACCTGTTCTGCGACTATTGGGCTTGGTTCTGCTATACTACCCCCCCAGGAAATGCTGATTGGAAATTTAGCCAAATACGATGCCCTAATAGGCATGCCATTCTTGAATCGCCACAAAGCTATAATTAGGTGTGGGGAATCAACCATCGATTTCCCAGATCAAAAGGTCAGAGTCTCATGCAAGCCAACAAGCGGAGAATCCCGAGCCGCACTCTGTGAAGCAACTACCTAAAAACTATTGGATGATTACTCTGATGTCTTCCCTGATGAAATACCCGAAGAACTACCGCCTATGAGAGAGGTGAACCACCACATCCGCCTCCGTGACCCCACCAATCTCAAGAACCAACCCACCTTCTCTGTTCCAGACGCATACAAAAGCCCACTTTGTGATTGGATCAACTAACAATCAAGGAGAGGAGTCATCTACCGCGGAGAAGCCCCCGGTGCCACTCCTATGTTTGTTGAACCCAAAGCAGATGGCAAAAGAATTCACCCCTTGGTTGATCTCAAACTACGAAACGAAAAGACGGTTATGGACAGCTCCGCTATCCCAAACCAGACTCAGATTCTAAATGCAGTTGGACGGGCAAGATTCCCAAGTAAGATTGACCTAAGCGATGCCTACTTCCAAACAAGGTTAGATCCAGAAAGCGAACGCTGCAACAGTTTCAAAACACCCTTCAGAAGTTTCATTAGCCGAGTTATGCTACAAGGTGATATGAATGGGCCGGCCACCTTTATGCGAATTATGGAGAACCTCCTAAGAGAATACCTCCACCATTTTGTTTGGGTCTACATTGATGATATTCTCATCTTCTCAAACACCGAAATAGAACATGTTTACCACATAGGATTGGTTTGTACCAAACTAAGGGAAGCTAAATTCTACGCTAGCAAAAACAAATCAATCCTGTTTGCAGACAAACTCGATATTCTAGGTCATGTTATAGATGATGAAGGAATACACGCAGCCCCAGGAAAAATAGCTTGTTTAACGGAATGGTCAACACCCCGGAATCAAAATGAACTCATGCGATTCCTAGGACTAGTCAACTATATTTCCCAGTTTCTCCCACACCATGCCACTGTGACAGCGCCGCTCACAGACCTCACCGGCAATGCAGAATTTGTCTGGACCCACACTCATGACCAAGCCTTTACCAACATCAAAGAATTGATTAAAAACGCCAATGTTATCCAACCTATCGACTATAGTAAACCAGAACCGATATGGTTGATTACTGATGCATCGGATGTTGGAGTTGGAGCATGGGTTGGGCAAGGGGCTTCCCATGAAACCCCAAGGCCACTGGGATTACACAGCAGGAAGTTCACTAACTCACAGATGAACTATGGAACAACAGACAAGGAAGCCCTTGCTGTGATTGATGCTCGCGCCGCTTTCAACCACATCCGGATGGGCAATACCTTTACTATTGTTACCGACCATCAACCTCTCACGAATCTTAAAACAGAAAGGATACCAGGAAGAAGAAAAACAAGATGGATAGGCGAGATCAGCAAATACGATGCAAAAATCATCTATACCCCTGGAAGAACGAACTATTTAGCTGATGCTCTCTCCCGCCTCTATGAGAATCAAGACCTCGCAAACCCTCCACTTGTTCATGACCATACAAGACAAAGCGAGGACAGCACAGACGACACCTCCTATGAACAAGAACGATCAATGGCTACCGCAAGCTCTGCCTCTCCCTCCAATCCTGTCTCTTACACCTTGTACAGTGCTGCGGGAACAGAACGAGGAAAGGACCTTGATGAAGAATGGAAAGACAATTGCACGCTCCGCAGCACACCTCCTCACGAACTTGAACAAAGCAGACTCCACTGGTCCCACTGTTACCACGACACGTGCCCTTTCCACCAGACTGAGATTAAGTTCGGATATAGATACCAGCGACCATACTATATGCCTGCTGACGATTCTAAAGACACCAGCTTCGATACCGTAGAGGGAGCAGAAGAGATAATCAATGAACATGAATCGATCCAACCTCCTCATACCCTTAATCCTGTTCCAACATGATACCAAGATCTTGAAGAACTCGAACAAGCAGCAGCCTACGTGGATGCAATGTCCTATTTACAACCCCCACAGTCAGCCCCGCCATCCTCTCCTCCCATAATTGATTCAAGACCACTATATGCTGGACCCTTACGAGTATACAACAATGAAACCATAGTCTCGGTCATACCCCCTACTATTCCCCAGCATTGGCGTCAACTCTACGAAACCTTTGAGGAAGAGGAAGCCCCTATCGAACCAACAAGAGGATCCCTAATCGAGGATGAACGAGATGTTAGATCGACTACAGAAGAATTAACCTTCTCATTCCGCAGGCAAATGATAGCAGGATATCGCCATGACCCGATTTACTTCAAAGCCATGGATAGCTCCAGGCATGGAGACCTCGCCCCCTACAAGATATCCAACGGAATGGTTTTTACCAGCACCCGTTACGGTGAACATTGCCTATACATACCAAAAGGCCATATGTTCAACGGAATGACAATTAGAGAATATGTCATATCCGAAATCCAGAACAAAGGACACCACAGCGTGGACCGCTACCTTCAATATGCTTCTGAATATGTTTACTGGACTGAGATGCGCCAAGATTTCCGTGATTTCGTCAAGTAATGTGAACTCTGCCAGGCAAACAAGGAGCGAACACAACTACCTGAAGGAAAGGTACAGACCCACCAACTACCATGTGAAATATTTGAATCATATGCCATCGATTTCGCAGGACCATTAAACAAATCCACTGGATTTGACACCATCTTGGTAGCTGTGGACCGATTCTCTGGATACCCGTGGCTCATACCAATGAAGGTTACCGATTCCTCAAAGACACCTGGAATAACCTCCAACGATACCTGTTTACCCCCCATGGGTACCCCTTATCTATTGTCAGTGATGCTGATCCCCGCTTTACTGCCATATTCTGGAAGCAAACCTTGACCTCCCTTGGAATAAATCACATTATGGCCGCCCCTGGACATCATGAGACAAATGGCCAAGCAGAAAGAAAGATTCGCGAGGTTAAGACCGGAATTAGGAATATGATCAATGAACGACAAACCAACTGGGAACCAGCCCTTGTTGAGCTCGCTGTATATATCAACGCCGGACTTTCAGATACCTTGGGAATGTCACCATACAAGGCAGTCTTTGGCCGTCAATACCCCCTCCTACCTACAACACTATTTAAGAACTCCTCAGTCCCTGCTTCTGACGACAATCTAAACCGCCACCAAGCAATTCGGAACGATGCCTTCCAAGCTGTTAAGGCTGCCCGATTCCGAAGCACCACTACTGCCCAGAAACGACGATACAAACATATCCCCATCTCACCAGGAGACATGCTCGGGGTACATGGTAACATGTTTATTACCAAGGTTGGACGCAGCAAGAAACTGCAACCCCGATGGCGCGGACCCTTCAAAGTCATATCCTTTGACGAGCATACCGAGAACTACAGGGTCCAGATGGATGGACACATGTACCGCCGCAATACTGCAGTCTTTCACGCCTCAGCTGTCAAGCGATTCCATCCAAATGATGACTCCAAGTTTCCTGGAAGGACCCACTCTCGGCCTGCACCTATCATCATCGATAAGAAGGATGAATGGGAAGTTGAAGAAATCAAAGACCACCGCCTTTGGCATGGAAATGATCAGTTCCTAGTCAAATGGAAAGGATATCCGACGAGCGAAAACAGTTGGGAACCACTAGAAGGACTTGAGCACGCTATGGATATGGTAAACGGATAGTGGAAGGACAACATGCCAAACGAATCCCTCCCCCCAACAATCAATTATATCACCATGTGTTGGACATCCACGATGCCAGAAACTGAGCGATGGCACACAGAACTTGAAGCTAGAGATGGATTTTGGGCACCATACTTTGAGTCGGAATTCGAAAGCAGCGATGAGGAGAATCAAGCTATGGAACAGGCCCTCGACAACTTTATCTAGTCACCAATCACCATCCGAATACCATAACGATGTCAAGCTATGTGGAGCTCAATGTGAGGCAGCGACAACATGTTGTTGGACTGTTGTTGAACCGCGACCTTATCCAACTTGATGACTATTTTGAAATCCTCTGGATTGACTAGTGTCCTGATTGCGATCATGCTTGGGTTAATGTACAGCACTAATCTGGTATTGGTGACTACTGTGATTTAGAGTTCTTCGAGTCTACGTGTTTCCATAGGGTTTCTTCTTGCCCCTGGTGTGATACTTATGATAAAGAATTTCTTGCAGATACTGAAGCCATGAGTTTCTCGGAATCCGCTTTTGATGATTATTAGGTTTTGTTTGTTTAAACAGTTGTTTTGTTTTGGGGAATGTAACCGGTACGGGTACTCGGTTATTGGTTTTGTTTTATGTTTTGTTTTAAGTATCGCTTTGATACTTAAAGAGTTTTACCAAAGCGTATCGATTGATACCTTTGATTAGTTTCGTTCATACTAGACATGAACAGATTTGTATATTTAAAGACCGCCTGTTTCTACGATGGAAAAAGCAGACTTCGACAGACAGTATTTCAATATACTTGGTTCAATGGTTACTCCTTTGTTCCTCAGTAAGCCCTCGAAGCATCCTTTAGTTTTCAGCTCTCGTCTCCTCTCTGGAAGAGCAGGCCACCTGCCAACTATCGTATCTATTACCGATAACGTGATTAGCACCTTGCGAACACGTTACAATTAGTCTTACTAAAGTGTATCAATTAATATCTTTGATTAGTTTAGTTTATGCTAGACATGAACAGATTTGTGTATTTGAAAACTACTAGTTTATATGATAGAAATGGCAGACATCCTCAGAGAGTATTTCAACATACTTAGTTGAACTGTTCCTTCTTCGTTCTTCAGTACACTCTCACAGCCTGCTTTAGCTCTCACCTCTCGCCTCCTCTCTGAAAGAGCAGGCCACCTGCGAACTATTGTACTCATCACCGATAACGTGATTAGCAACTTGCGAATATATTACAACTTTTTTAACTACAGCCAGTGGTTATGAATCTGTCCCTGGATTTAGGCCTGATCAACCAATCGATATCCACCTCAGAACACTAGCAGAGAGAAGCAGCAGAATCACAGCACATTCGGCTTCGTCTCAAATCCAACATAGAGTTAATGACAACCAGGAGTAGGAAGCAAATCCCACGACCAGACCTTACAAGAAAGAAACAACTCCGGTACTCTGCTAAGGAGCCAGAAGAACCTGCAAAGATGGAAGACACACAACCTCTTGGAGAACTCTCTTGTACTCCACAAAAGAAGCCTTCTTTTGAGCTACCAATTGACTCTAAATACAGTAGCGAATCAGACATGACTTGTATAGGAGGAGGGCCCTCTGGAGGAGGAAAGTCCCGGGCTCGGCCTGAAGAAGAGGAAGTACCTGCAGCATTTGAACTTCCTAAATTTCAACTCCCCCTCCCAGGAAGGTTTACAGGAGAAGGAAAAGACCTCAAACCTGAAGCCTTCGACCGATGGGCGACAGAACTCACACACTATCTTCTCCAGCAAGGGAAAGATGTGTAAGGCCCGACAATGTGACAATACATTGGATTATTCTGTCAATGAAAGGCAACCAATGCATACCACCAATGCTATAGGAATTACAGCAGAAATGTAAGATTAAGGAGATCTACTGTTCTCAATTACCTGAATGGCCGATTTCAATGCTCTATCACCAACGACCTCCTATACAATAAGTTCAGCCAGCTCCAGCTAGTTAATGGAACTGATGTCCAGAGAATCATAGATGTAGCAACTGACCTGTTGATGTATAAGGACCGAACGATGAAAGGAAGCATTTTGAGCCACATCCTTAAGTGACAATTCTACGATACTATGCACCCTACCCTCCGGCGAGAGGTAGAACAACTGGAGGAAGACAGCGATGATATTGCAATAATAATTGTAAGAGCAGAACGAAAGGACGCTATTCTCCACAAAACCAAGGCATACAAGATATCAGCATTCTCTAGCAGGACTAGGCAACCACGGAACAAGCCCTCCAGTAACTCTGAAGACAATACCCAAGGGGTTTTCAAGAAGAAAGCCAAATCCTCTAAAGAATCGTGATGGCAGAAAGGAGAATGTTTTGATTGTGGAAAAAGACGACATATGGTAAAGAACTACCCTACAAAGAAAGGGGAAAAAAAGGGGATTAAGCAAGAAGCATCAGCCAATAATATTGAGAATGGTATTGATGATGCCCAATTCACCAAATATGAGGAGATCTATATCGGGTATATCGATGTGAAGTGTAACAGTGTCCTCCCTCTGGCTACATTTCAAGCACACAGCACCCTAGAAGGTACTATTCTAATCAATGGCAAAAGGGCTCGAGTCCTATTCAACACTGGTGTTATCGGAAGAGACATAATTAGTAATGCTTTTGTCTCTATCTATGGACTCCCTACTCGAGACCTTAACCAACCCATACCAGTCAATGGAGCAGTGAAGGGATCAAGATCCACAAGCCATAAAACGTGCAGTGTAACCATTCGACTTCGTTCTGCCATCCTACCCCCCCTGGAAATGCTAGTCGGAAATATAGCCAAATATGATACCTTGATAGCGATGCCATTCCTGAACCACCATAAAGATATAATCAGATGCGGGGAATCTACCATCGATTTCCCAGCTCAGAAGCTCAGAGTCTTATGTAAACCAACAAGCAGAGAATACTGAGCTGCAGTCTGTGAAGCAACTGTCCAACACCTANNNNTTCACGTAGTTGGGCTGGCTCATTCTCCGTTGGAGATCACCTTTCAGTTCCTGAAGAGCTACCATCTTCAAGAGAGGTGAACCATCACCTCTGTCTCTGAGACTCCTCTAATCTTAAAAACCAATCTACGTACTCAATCCCTGATGTATACAAAGGTGCACTATGTGACTGGATAACCCAACAACAAAGAAGAGGAGTTATCTACTGAGCGGAAGTACTAGATGTGGCACCTATGTTTGTCCAAGCCAAAGCAGATGGCAAAAGAATCTGCCTCTTGATTGATATCAAACTACGAAGTGAAAACACTATTATGGACAGCGCAGCTATCCTAAATGAAACCCAGCTCCGGAATGCAGTTGGACCGGCTAGATTCTGAAGCAAGATTGACAAAAGCGATGCCTACTTCCAAACAGGGTTAGACCCAGAATCGGAGCACTACAATAGTTTCAAAACACGCTTCGGAAGTTTCATTAGCCGAGTTATGTTGCAAGGTGACATGAATACGCCCACCACCTTTATGCCAATTATGGTAAATCTCCTAAGCGAATACCTCTACCATTTGGTATAGGTTTATATCGATAATATTCTTATTTTCTCAAACTCCAAAATGGAACATATCAACTATATAGATTTGGTTAGTACCAGACTAAGGGAAGCGAAGTTCTACGCTAGCGAGGGCAAATCAATCCTATGTGTTGATAAACTCGATATTTTTAGACATGTGATAGATAATGAAGGAATACACACTGACCCCAGAAAGATATCTTGTCTAACAGAGTGGACAACACCCTGAAATCAGAAGGAACTTATACGATTCTTAGGACTAATCAACTATATCTCCCAGTTCCTGCCACATCATGCCACTGTGAGAGCACCACTGATACACCTTACGGGCAATACAGAATTTGTCTGGACCTTAACTCATGACCAAGCCTGTTCCAACATCAAGGAATTGATTAAAAATGCCACTATCATACGACCTATCGACTACAGCAAACCAGACCAGATATGGTTGATTACTGATGCATTGAATGTTGGAGTTGGAGCATGGGTTGGTCAGAGCCTCTCATGAAACGGCAAGACTGGCAGCATTACACAGCACAAAGGTTACTAATTCCCAGATAAACTATGGAACGACGGACAAGGAAGCCCTTGCTGTGATTGATGCTCTTGCTACTTTCAACCACATACTGATGGGCAAAACCTTCACCATTGTTACTGACCACCACCCTCTTACTAATCTTAAGACAGAAAAAATACCTGGAAGGAGGAGACCATGGTGCATAGGCGAGATCGGCAAATACGATGAAAAGATTATCTATACGCCTGGAAGAACGAACTATTTAGCTGATGCTCTCTTCCACCTATATGAGAATCAAGAACTTATTGACCCTCCTCTTGTTCATGACCACGCAAGGCAAGATAAAGACAGCCCTAATGATACCTCCCATGAACAAGAACCATCGATGGCTATTGCAAGCTCTACCTCTCCCTCCAGTCATTTCTCTTACACCATCTTCAAAGCTGCTGGAACAGAACGAGGAAAGGATATTGATAAGGAGTGGAAAGACAATGGCACCCTCTGTGGCACATCTCTTCACGAGCTTGAAAAAAGCAGACTCCACTTATCCCACTGTTACCTCGATACCTGCCCATTCCACCAGACTGAAATTAAATTCAGTAACAGATACCCACAACCGTACTATATATCTGCTGACAATTCCAAAAAGACCAGTTTCGACACCGCAGCAGGAGCAAAAGAAATAATGGATGAAGACAGATCGATCCAACCTTCCCTTACTCTTAATTCTGCTCTAAGATGACACCAAGGTCTTGAAGAACTCGAATAAGCAGCAGCCTACATGGATGCAATATCCTACCTACACCCTCCACAGTCAGTCCCGCCATGCTCTCCTCCCATAAGCGATTCACGACCACTATGCGGTGGACTCTTACAAGTATACAACAATAAAACCATTGTTTCTGTCATGCCTCCCACAAGTCCCGAGCATCACCGACAACTCTATGAAATCTTAGAAGAGGAGGAAGCCCCTCTCAAACCGACAAGAGAATCTCGCATTGAGGATAAACAAGATATTAGATCAACTACAGAAGAACTCACCTCCTCTTTCTGAAGCCAAATGATAGCAGGATATCGCCATGACCGGATCTACTTCAAAGCTATGGATAGCTCCAGACATGGAGATCTCGCCCCCTACAACATATCCAATGGAATGGTCTATACCAGAACCTGTTATGGTGAACATTGCCTATACATTCCGAAAGGTTACATGTTCAATAGAGTGACTACTAGGCAATATGTCATTACCGACATCCACATCAAAGAACACCATAGTGCAGACCACAACCTCCAATATGACTCAGAATATATTTACTGGCCTGAAATATGAAAGGACATCTGCAATTTCGTTAAATAATGTGAACTCTGTCTGGAAAATAAGGAATGAACACAACTACCTGAAGAGAAAGCGCAGACCCTCTAGATACCATACAAACCATTCGAATCCTATGCCATCGACCTCGTACTACCATTCAAGAAGTCCGCTGGATATGACACTATCTTGCTAGCTGTGTACTCGCTTTCCAGATACACATGGCTTATACCAATAAAGGTTCCTGATTCCTCCAAAGCCACCTGTAATAACCTTCAATGATACCTATTTACCCCCCATGGGTATCCCTTATCTATTTTCAGTAATGCTGATCCCTGCTTCACTGCTAGATTCTAAAAGCAAACCTGGACGTCCCTCAGAATAAACGATATTATGCCTACTTCAGGACATCATTAGACTCATGGCCCAGCAGAACGAAAGATCTGCGAAGTCGTGACCAGAATTAGGAACATGATCATGGAACGACAAACCCACTGGGAACTAGCCCTCCTTAAGCTCGCCGCATATATCAATGCTGGGTTTTCAGACATCTTGGGAATTTCTCCATCAAAGGCAATCTTTGGTCGCCAATATCCTCTCCAACCTACAACTCTATTTAAGAACCCCTCAGTACCTGACTCTGATGACCACCTAAACTGCCAGGAAGCAATTCGAAATGATACCTTCCAAGCTGTTAAAGCTACCCGATTCCAAAGCACCACTACTGCTCAGAAGCGACGACACAAACATGTCACTATTCTATCAGGTGATATGCTCATGGTAGATGGAAACATGTTCATTACCAATATTGGATGCAGCAAGAAACTACAACCCTGATGGTGAGGATCCTTCAAGGTCTTATGGTTTGATGAGCATACAGAAAACAACACTGTTCAGATGGATGGACGCATGTGCCACCCCAATACTGCAGTCTTCTACGCCTCTGCTGTGAAGCAATTCCACCCAAAGGACGATTCCAAGTTCCCTAGAAGAACCCACTCTCGACCTGCGCCTATCATCGTTCATAAGAAAGATGAAGGGGAAGTTGAAGAAATCCGAGACCACAATCTGTAGCATGGAAATGATCAGTTCCTAATTAAATGGAAAGAATACTGAACATGTGCGAACAGCTACGAACCACTAGAAGGACTAGAACATACTATGGATATAATGAAGGAATCTTGGAAAGACAACATGCCAAATGAATCCTTCCCTCCGATGATCAATTATATCACAATATGCTAGACACCAATAATACCTGAGACTAAGCGGTGGCAGATGGAACCCGAAGCTAGGGATTGGTTTTGGGCGCCATACTTTGAGTCAGAATTTCAAAGCAGCAATGAGGAAAACCAGGCTATGGAACAAGTCCTCGATAATCTCATCTAATTATGGTTCTCTATCCCAATACCATAACGATATCAAACTATGTCGATCCTAATGTAAGGCTGCAACCACAGATTGTTGAACTGTTGTTGAACCAGGATGTCATCCAACTAGAAGACTACTTCAAAATCCTCTTGATAGACTACGGACCTGATTGCAACAATGCTTGGATTGATGTACAGTAGGAATCTCGTATTCGTGACTACCGTAATTTGCATTTCTTTGAGTCTAAATGTTTTCTTAGGATTTCTTCTTTTCCCTGGTATGACACCTATGATGAAGAACGGATAGCGAAAATAGATGCCTTTAGTTTCTCAGACTCCGCTTTGGATGATTATTAGGTTTTGTTTATTTAAACAGTTGTTTTGTTTTGGGGAATGTAACTGCTACAGGTACAAGGTTATTGGTTTTATTTTATGTTTTGCTATAAATATCTCTTGGATACATGGTTTGTTTTAAGTATCGCTTAATACTTGGCTTTGTTTTATGTTTTGTTTTAAGTATCGCTTTGATACATGGTTTGTTTTAAGTATCGTTTGATACTTAGTTTTGTTTTCTGTTTTACTTTAAGTATCGCATTGATACTTAATTGGTTTTACCAAAGTGTATCAATTGATACCTTTGATTACTTTCATTTATGCTAGATATGAACAGATTTGTGTATTTAAAGACTGCCAGTTTCTAGGATAGAAAAGTCAGACTTTGACAGACAGTATTTCAATATACTTGGTTGAATGATTACTTCTTTGTTTCTCAGTACACCCTCGAAGCCTCCTATAGTTCTGAGCTCTTGCCTCCTCTCAGGAAGAGCAGGCCACCTGCCAACTATCGTACTCATTACTGATAACATGGTTAGCACTTTGCAAAGATGTTACAGTGATGCTTTGTAATGTAATGAACCCTGCTTGGATTGTTTGTTCTTAGCAATGGGGAATGATACTTCTCTTCTTCTGTTTCTTTCCTAAGTCTTGCAATAGTACTAGGCCTCTGCCTAGGTTAACCATAGTACAAGACCTCTGTCTTCTATCGGGAACGGCTATCATAAGTTTTCTCTAACATTTCTTCGTGAACAGCTCGCCTAGGTATAGCGATAATGTTGGAATAAAGATGAAGATCATAAAGGTGTTTTATATTAGTTAAGGTAATCAGTAGGAAAAGTACTTAGAATTCAAACTAATTTTGTTTAAACTTGTACCACTAACACTGGCATATGGCGAGCCCCTGCCAGCACAGGGATACCGCTAACCGGTATACTACTAATCCTCACCTAACTAAGTCTACGGCCCCGAACCTACATTCCCAGAGTCATGCCCACATGAGAACTAATTACATGACTATGAAACCACCCAGCACCCATACCAGTCCAAGTCCGTAGACCCACTGGTATGAAGCCACCCAGCACTAAGCTTAGCCGAAGCTGAGCAAAAGACTAACCTGATCAGGTTCCTCGTCCAACAAATATAAAATCTCTACCACCCTGTCTAAAAACCGTCCACCAACACCTCCTCTACAATAGAAAACCAACAGAAGCACACACAACCTAATACTACAGCCGATACAATGGCAGGCAGGAGGCAACCAACATGTCAACCACTCGCACCGGCATGCTCCGCTGTCAACCCTAGGATCTCACTTTGCCGGTTGCCTCAACAGAGCGTACCCATGAGGAGGACCTGTACAAGCCGCCTGTTCCCCAAACAAAACAACACAAACATAGAAAATACACAGAGGTGGTGACAGACCAAATGGGTCAGTAGGGCCTATCTCCCACCCGTGGTCCCATGCCTCCTGATACCAAACCCGTAGTCAGACCAAAGAAACTAAACAAACCCCACAAAGCCCAATGCGCAAGACACAAACAAGTCCAACTAGGCGGTCACAACCCACTATCGGCACTGGTGGCCATCAGGCAACCGGCCTGTCGGGGAACTTTACAGCACTCAGCAGCTTCACCCAACCACCCAAACTAGACTAGAAACACTTAATTAGACCTTGTCCCACCTGACACAGGCCCAACCAGTGCTTGCAGGTACCTCTCTGCCCCCAATCAGCCCCATTCAAACCCCACACACCAGACATCATGGAGTCCATCCAGCTCCTCTAGCCTCTCAGACAGATTAACAATCCGATAGCGACAGGCCAGCCTAGACCTAGCCCGATCAGGCAGCTACTGGTCATGGCCACACCAACAGAGCCCTAGCCCTCAACAGCCTATAGCCGAGGGGGGCCCACCAGCCACAGCTGGGAGACACAAACGAGGTAGTAGCAATATCCGAAGGAACTGGCACCAGCCACAATGTCAGCTCAGCTGAACCGAAGTCTGACCAGGTCGGGAAAGAGTAAGCAGAGCCAGCTAAAACTAACCCCACAGGTCCTGCAACAGGCATGAACAGAACCACAGGTAAGAGGCCTCCACAACTGATGTGACAAGAAGGTGAAGAGAGAACGAAGTGAAGCAGACAAACCGAAGGGAGGTCTCACTTGCAATACGTGAAGCCGCCAACTACAATACACAACCGAACCATGTAACAGTACAGAAAATGCGAGTGCCGGGCAGCCAATCGTCCCACACCACTCCAGGCAGCAACGGAATACCACACCAGGGGGTCAGAGTATTCAGGGTTAAAGCAATCCCCACCAAGACGGAGAGGAGACACCTAACCGGATTACCGTAAATGCAAAAAGGACAAAAGCTCCAAGGGAACAGTAATAAACAACATCCTAGGATTCCAACCATAGAAACATAATGTAATGAGGAGGAGCTGGGCAGGTACCACCCTGCCACCTGAGGAATGATGCGGCCAGTGCAAGGAGTTGATACCCAGAAAGGTCATCAGTCTAACCTAAGGGTGTTTTGTATCGTGAGAACTAAGGATCCCGTTAAAGCCCAACAAGAAACATGAGCTGGCCAAGAAAATGATAAGGGTGATCCCACAAACAGAATGTTCAATCCCCCCCAATTCAATGCAAAACCTGCTATTAGACAATAGAGAGGAAGCCAAAGACATTTTACCGAAAGCCGCTGGTAAGCGATCCTGATAAATAGCTTGAAGTACCAGCATGGTGAGATATCCAGCAGGCGACAAAACGATAAGCAAACAAGTAATCCACTACACAATGCCTAACAGACCTCAACACCAAAGACCAGAAACTACTGAGCAAACTCAGATATCTTCCCCAGAATCCAAGGGATCAAGGCCAAACATGAGTGCAAAAGAAATGGTTGGGGCAAAGTGACGGCAATGACGAGGTAAAGTACTTGGAACAAAAAGCCTGAAGAACCAATGGTCCTCAGCCCCATCGGCCTCCTTATATATCATTATTCCCGCCTGTAGTCATATGATCCAACTTGGTCCCATGTGCAAAACCAAATCATAACAAACTAGTCATGTATTCCAAGTGGTCACATGCACAAAGCCCATGACCTCATAGCGAGGTCATCTGAAAAAACTCATAAACCAATCATAACACAATCAACAAGTCATTTGACTCGACTGAGTCATAAGCGTGAAACCCATGACCTCATAACAAGGTCATGTGAGAAACATTAATCATATGTGCAAGGCATACCTATAAGGTACACTCACAAGGTGCACATTCCATAACTCTTATTTGAGCCATGTGCGAAAGTATCACAAATACCACACATAATAAATCATATGTCTCGAATGAGTCATATATCTGAAATAATAACCTACCTGTGACTCACCACCATTTGTCATGTGAAAAGCTTTGCCTCGTCAAGCCACATTCATGACTGATAGTATAGTAATGGACTTCATTAATATATGTGAAAGAGGCACAGCAGTATCTGCATGGGGGAATTTTTACAGCAAGTAATATCTTATTTAATATGTAACTGGTATGGGTACTTGGTTATTGATTTTGTTTTATGTTTTGTTTTAAGTAACCCTTGAATACTTGGTGTGTTTTAAGTATCATTTGATACTTTATTGTGTTTTAAGTTTTATTTTAAGTATAATTTTAATACTTAAGTTGTTTTACCAAAGTGTATCATTTGATACCTCGGAGTAGTTTCATTCCTGTTAGACATGAACATATTCGTGTATTTAAAGACCTCCTGATTCCACAATGGAAAAGGCAGACTTCAACTGACAGTATTTCAATATACCTGGCTGAATAGTTACCTCATTGTTTTCTTAGTACACTTTCGAATCCTCTTTTAGTTCTCAGCTCTTCCCTCGCATCTGGAGGAGCAGGCTACTTGCCAACTATCATATCTATTACTGATAACATGACTAGTCTTTTGAAAACACGTTACATAATAGACTACTATTTAATCAATAATTGTAGTAAAATAGAATCTTTAGGCCGACACACCAACCTACCCTCACCTTAACCTATATTATAGCTGGTTGTAACGCGGTGGGTATCATTCCTTTCAATACTCGGTGGGTGCTTGGTAGGGTCAAGCGAAAAGAGAAGGATATCGCAGAGTCAGAATGCTTGACAGTCGGAGGAGGTCTACCGGTTCCTAAAACACCAGGAGCAGTAAGTCGTACAAGAAGAAGTGCAAATAGTCTTGTGACTCTGAATACCCCCTCATACCAAAAACTCAAATTCCTCCTCCCTAACCTTTCTGAATGCTTTCAACATTCCATCTCGGATAAGGTTGTTGAAGAGGAAGCTCATAAACTCAACAGGGAAATTGTGGGGAAAGCAAAAGGGGCAAAGACCTCCGATCGCCAAAAGCTCTGCGAAGCTACTGTAGTTACCTCTGAGAGAATGCTACAGTTACGAGAAAATTGTGAGAAGGTTGATGGGGTAAAAGCAGCCAGAAAGGCCAACAAGACATCCCGTACCAGAAATACTCACCAAAGAGCCCTAACGCGAGCAACCTCACTGAACTCCCCGCCTGGCAATGACCTTCCAGGAACCACCATTCTTGATCCATCGGTCACATTTGATGAGGCCGAGCATTTGTGGGAGAAAACGGAGGCTTTGGAAGTGGGTAGTGAAGAAATTGGGGAAGGAAGTGGTGGGGCAATTGGGAGTGCAATTTGGGTGAGGGTGAGGCATTGATCTTTCTGGAAAAAATTCTATTTTTTTTATTTCGAGCTTAGACAAAGCTATCTCAGGTATGGGGCAATGGTTTTTCATTTATCTCTATCGTTTAATGTTTAATGCTTTCGTTTTGTCGACCAGGGGGGGTGCTAAGACCCCCTCAGACATTGTCGCAGATTGCGCCATCAAGAGGTGAGCCGGATCCGTATCGTGAGCCGCTTCCCCGTAAATCACCTTACATCTTACCAATTTCCTAATGCCAAAAACCCGGTTATCGCGATTGAAGCCCACCACACACCATGACAAAATCAATCTCACGCAGTACCCATGCTCTATTACGCTATGATATTCAAGTGGTAACAGTTCTTTGTCGATATCTCAAGATTACCTGTTGGAAATAATGTTCCCGCTTTCCACAAAACCTCGGACCCAAGTGACACTCCACCATAGCCTGTTCGTCACTCTCGCGCTTGTAGGTTTATTTCCCGGTATTTCGTTCCTCTCTTTAGTCGCTTCGTGAGGATCTCGGCATATTGGTGCCAGTTTTGCATCTGCCGATTCAGTTCTGGCATTGCGCTTTCTACAGGCTGACTGGGTGGTAGTGAGAGAACGGTTTCGCGTTGCCCGCAGGGACCATGATTGCTGTTAATCGCAGGATATTTGTAGAAAGATGAAAACTACCGACAGAAACATAACTGGAAGGTTAGCGATGGTCTTCGAATAATTAGGAATTGCTCGGTCCTTTGCCTAATTCCCATTTACGTAGTCGTGGATCCACTGGTTTTTCGCATTCAATCCAGTTGTGTCCTTGGTCACGAGTAAGCAAGTCCAGTTTTAGTATGGGATTGTTGGTTGACCGCAAAGTACATAAAAGGTCGAGGGGTCCTCGTTACGTACCGGAAACAAATTCTCCCTCAACCTTCCAACAAACGCGTTGCTGAAAAATCAACCAAAACCATACCCAAAACTCCAACCGGAAGCGAATGAAGTTGCCACTATCTGATGATACACTGTGCATGAATTTCACCAACAGCAAGTTCCAGATGTACTACACGATGGGAGGAGATGTGGCGCGGGCTTACCACTTGGACGAAATGCTGTAGGCTACGTAGCCCCAACTGGTGGTGATCCTCCAGTTCGGTTTAAAATTTAATAGATTGCTCTCAAAAATGCACGACAAATCACCGTAATCGAGCGCTCGATCACGTGAGCACTCTTCCTCCGCGCCAGTCAATTTGATTGATCATCAGATCACAAGGTCCTCTTCCTCAGATCATCCGGAAGCAGAACGCCGATGGCAGACTACATCGGGAGTGATTGTTTTTTTCCACCGCTGCGTATACAATGGTTACTTGTCGGACATCTCTCCTATTATAGTACATTCATGTGTTTCAATTGCACTGGTCAGCGGTGGTATTCGGTTGCCACAGTGATCGGTGGTGACAAGGTTGACGTGTTGAAACTGGTGGATTGACTAGGTGCGGGGTATAGGTTTTGGGAATCTGGGTAAAAAGCGATGTGCATGATCAGTGAAGAAAAAAGCTAGGATGTGTGTCGGTGAAGGTCTCACAGACAGGATTATGTAAAACTTAGTAGATATGTCGTGATCAGGGCGGAAACATCGGTGGAGTGGTTGTGGGACTCGATTGTATTCAAAGGACACCATTCCTGTGCAAGGTTAGAACACTATGATAGGTCTTCTAAGAAATATAGGAACAAAGTCAATTGTCCAGCACACTACCCTTCGGTTTCGCTCTCTCTCTTTATATTCATTCCCCCATATATTTTTCTAGTGATCCCATCGCAATTTATCACTTCCCCGGTGATAATTCGGCCGATGTGTTGTTTGATCCCTCGATATAGTTGCATCTTACACAATTTGGCCATTGTGCATCATTCCCATTATTTCGTAGTCAGGTCGCCACTGTGTTCGATTGTTGTCGCTTTTTCAGTTGTCTTTGTCGTCCCGGTGCTGCATGCAATAGTCGTCAGGGTCATTTTTATTTTTCACTGCATGTACATTTAATTCCTATTTTACTGGCAACGCCGCTGTCCGGTTTGTCTTGGTTGATTGCAACGGATGCGCTAGACAGAAATATGTCTCGACTGCTTTTCCCATATTGCAAAGACTCAACAGCCTTAGACCAAATACCCAGACTAGGGAGGGTCTACCCATTGTCATGTGACAACCCTTAACCCTCTCGTCGTATATCAACGCCTCGTATGTTACACCTGTATGTTTGACTACAGATCTGTCCTACACACCAACTACACGTGCGACATCTTGATTGGGAGGCCTTACTTCAATCGTGTGGAGATACTGAATATCCTCCATTATACTCTAATCCTAGGTAATAACACACATTCAGTTGAACCTTCTCATCCTCGGCCGAAATAGCAAAATTGGAGGCGGTGATATTCAGGGCGATAAAGAACGCCGCATAGGTTGGAAGTATGTGGAAATAGTTCTGGATGATACAGAGAAGGATAAGAGGCGGCCTGTTTGCCCATTATTAGTTGTTTTCGTTGATTATCCAATTTCTCTCTCTTTCCTCCCTTATCAGTATTTGGGTCAAATTAGTCTTTCCCTTTTTGTCGTTAGCTATTGTATTCGTGAGAATATTTCTCCAGTTAGGATATCTAATACAAACACTGCATCATTTTCTATCCATAAAATTCAAACCGACATTGTTCAATGTGGTGCCGTAACAATTGTTGAAAACCACGTGCGGGGTGTACGGGTTTGCAACGATGTGACCAAAGCTACGATACCCCAAGTCGCGATAAACCAGACTGACCCTGGACCCTTCACACGGTTGATTGGCATAGTCCTAGTCTGAAAGGTTGAGCCTGGGCGCTCCGTTGATACCATGGGGTAACGCGATGATAATGAGCCGCAGCATTACTCCCATTTTCCCTCCCACCCACGCGTCAACACATATTTTTTTTTTATCAACGCCAACCTTTAGTTTCTTGCACGGCCGGCCTTCAATCAGGTACCGCTAAGTCTGTTTATTTACTTCCTACCTTCATCGCATGTCGCTTCCGTGCCACTCTAAACTGGGAAATTGCTAACACATCATAGACCATGAATCAAAAGGTCCCAATGTCATTTCTTGGGCGGAAGGTGCCCATTACTTCCGATCAATGGAGCACCTTATACACCATCCTCTGTCTTGAGATCAGAGCAAACCCCTTGGCACGTGAAGGCCCACGCAACCGCACCACCAAGACTCGCTTCCCCAACGGACTTAGATGGGATGATTGGTTCAGGGACTTTATCCATCGCGAGGATGTCCATGACGTCTTATCCAGCGGGGATATCGCGGAGATGTGGTTGACGAACCAGGGTCGGCGGACGTAAAGTCTTCCCATCTTCCTGCACTGTAGAATTGTCGCATACTCACTTGTGGTTGTAGGATCGCGGAATGCATTAGGTACCAGGCCGGTGTAATTGCCGTACACGAGAGACAGCGTTTGAAAAAGCAGCAGAGCCGGAAACCCAGTAAGTACCATTTTGTCTCGGATCGAGTAGAGACAGGTGCTGAATTCCTCTTAGCCAGGGCAGAAGAAAAGACTGCTGAGGACAATTCAGCGGAGCCTGTTCAAGGCCGTCAAATTTTCAATCAGGCGTCTGTCAGCTGGGATAATGAGACAGGCGATCTCATCTGGCCTCCAACCAGCGCTTAGATTTTATAGTATTTCACCGGAGAACTTGTCAGGGCGCCGGCCAGTCACGGACATAACTGGTGTAAACGAAACACTAGTAATTGGTTTTCCCGTATTCCCCACAGCTGTAACTCAGATGAAATCATTCTGTTATAACATTATCAGGTTCAATTAAGTCTCTGTTTTTTATTTCTTTCTCGCTTCTTTGGAATCCAAGCCTCTCACTACATGCTATATTTCTATTCAGCCTTCTAAAATATCTCTTCAATTCGTGCCCGAAACATTATTAGATGACCTATCAATTGCATCTAAATTTCATCTAGGTCACTTCAATGATTTCGTGTTTACCAGGCTACTGTTTTATCATCTACGAGCTTTGAGAGCATAATGGTGAAAGATGTCAACCTGCTATCCCGCATTCAGATTTGGGAAGTCGATTAGCGAGAGAACTCAGCAGAAGTGGCAAGAATCCCACCCTCCCACTATCGTCTGCTAAATATTTATATTAGATGAGCAGGTGGAGGTCCGGAAATTAGGATAACAGGTCTTGAGAAACCAGTGTCTTACTGCCTTCATCCACACTTAAAGCTTGCTTTGCTTGCAATGTCATATATTCCCTTCAGACCCTACCAAACAGCGATTCTCAAGATAAAGTTCAAATCGATTGTAAGATACTGATGACCGAGATGGTAGGAAGACCGTTTGGCATCAAGGAAAGTCTTATCACTCTGTGTACTTTACTCGCACCCCAAGACTTATTCAGGTCGATTGGCGTTTGGTGGAGTTCAATGTTCGTTCCTTTCGGTTGCCATAGACATGGTTCCGAAGACAGGTGGAGAAAATCTCCCTACATACAGAAAGAAAGCCTTTCCCCCCCTCCTTCACACATACCCTACCACTATAACTCCCAGTCCATCAAAAAAACCCCAATCAAACTATATGCCTCTCCAAATCAAACTAAGAACCAATTAGCAGGACTTCAAAATCCACAAACCAGATTGTGGGCCTTACGGTACCGGTCCATATTTCGGCTCTTTAGTTTGTCAATAATGATAACATCTACATTCCGTCTAGGCTTCCATTGCGATAGGTGAATTCTGCATGTTGTACCCGTATTAGAGTATGATTCTGTTGAATATCGATATCTGCATTACCCTCAGTTTTATCATCCACGTAGTTGATTCTGTTTGTCCGCCATTCAGTTGGTGTAATACAGTGCTTAACGATCATTTGATATTTCGTTCTTCAATTCTCCTTTCCCATGGTCCCATGTGAATATCGTTCCTCTTTCAGTAATATGATTTCAAGTCATGCTGCATAGATTCGGAACCTCTCTTTTATGAAAGCTTGCATCAATTGCCTCGCATTCATATCTTTGGACACTCAGCGAAATGATTTGTTTTGGCATTGAAGGTTCTGTCGTTCTAAATTATTCACCTTGTTATTTTTAAATAGCTCTGACCTTTGGTAGGTAATGATCACAATCCGCAATCACACATTATCATTCTGTTATAACAAAATGCCAATGTTTGTTTTCGGCAGCTGGTCCAACGAGTGGTATGAAAGAACTCTCTCCCTGCATCTTCTCCCTCCAACTATACACTCAATAACACAGATCAACTCGCTCGCTCATCTCAAGTAACTAACTAACGCATGGGGAAAAGACAGGAGAATAAATAAACAATTGTGAAGCCTTCTCTCTTCGTTCGACCGAGATCCACTCGTATCCCTCACGTTTCTCGCATGATCCGAGTAGGTTTCTCGAGACTCAGTTTTTTTCCCATCACTAACGAGGGAGGAAACGAAAGAATTCGGGAATAGACAGCACGACCAACTCTTCCGTAACCTGGCCACCTCGGCCGGCGTTATCACACCCACTGCTGTACTACCATTGTTCGGATATCATTCCCGCCGCCGATATTTGTTACATACTTACAAACGAAAATACTGATGTATCAAAGACTCTCCAATTAACTTCTACGCTCGCTCTACCTTCCGATTTCCCACCACCTTCCTTGCTCTCACAGACCTGCTTCTGTACCTGTCGCAGAGATGGCATGAGCAACCAGAGGGCGAGTGAGAGAATATGAGCTGGATAGATCGGTGGGGAGGTAGACTAGTAAACTCACCAGAAACCTGGCAAACCGTCGGGCAAACGGGTTCGCGAACGAGCAAATACATGAACGGGCGGACCGATTATAGAGAACTCTAATGTGCGAATAAACAATTGCGTGGACGCAAATATAATTGAGATTGACCGGTGGGTGCGGATTGGTTGTGCGATATCAAACATGCTGCTACATCGGTCATCGAGAATCTTCGGCACATGTCCTGCACGTTCAAAAAAATGCCACACTGGTTCTGCGCATTCAGGGTGAGCTGCGAGCATACCGAGTCACATTTCCCATACCCCAAGCAACAAAAGAAAATCGTCCTTTGTGCCGGACGAGGATGGGAGAGTACGAGGGAGAAAGGTGATCGGTATATCTCAACACCTTGACAAAACAGCCTCCTGTCTCGTGAATTAGATATCAATTCTGCCACCAACACCTGCACTTCAGAGCGCTATTGACGAGTTCAAATAACTCTTATGGGTCCTCGCGGATTTAGCAGTTAGGAATGTGTCCTTACATATGTCAAGCCAGGAGTAGAGTGTTGTCGAAAGAAAGAGAATAATATAGCTATTGTGTTATCGTAGATTTTTGTGACCCTTGTGGCTTTTGCATTTGGGTCATATATATTTAGGATCCAGTCAAGTGTGAAGTAAATAGGCCCTATACCGAATTTCTAGCCAATCGAGGGCTATCCGTTGCTTCCGGAACCGCAGTGGATGCACCCCGCACAACGCCCTGAGCTGTAATCAACAAAACCCCATTCTAACTGCCACAGGTATGGTAAAACACCTCTCAACGGTCGCTGCTGTTAGCCACACAATAGACCGACCACGAAGGGTTCAATTCACTCGCTATTCCTTTTTGCTTGATAAGAGAAGAACAGAGACTAATCGATTCGTACAAAGAAGCACGTTTTATTTTTATTGAGGTTAAAATCCTTTAAAACACATTGGAGATCTCTCCTAACAGTTCAACGCCTCAATAAATCCTGATTTGCCTACTTACCTAACAGGGGGTAGAAGGGCTTACCGCCGTACTGGTATCGCATAGGGGGCTTCTCTTTCCACTACCCTGATGGTGTGGTGACCGAGCCTAATCGACGCGTGGTTTCCCCCAAGGGGTAGTGCTCCTAGATATCATGGGATGATAGGCGGATGCAAAAGCAACCAGAGGCAATGCAGCCTCAACCTCAAGAAGAAGAAAATGATCCAAGGTGGTGGTATTCTGAGTGGAGTGTGGTGTCTATGTGCTCTATCGGTGGTTGTGCTCCATCCCCCATTCCAGAAAAAAAAAAAAGTGAACCCCCATTGGGGGAAAAACTGTGCCCCCCAGCCCTATATCCGGAAAGCCCACCTACCGGGATGGAAAGCCCTACTAACCACAACCCTCAATCCCTCCAACCAATCTACTTTTCCACCCTTAATTGCTGAACGCCTTGCTTTCCACCCAATCCACCTACCGTGAATTTGTCCCCCATAA